>NC_048224.1:117447452-117513650 GCF_002007445.2 Ailuropoda melanoleuca
CTAGACACCTAAGTCCTGTCCTCCCCTACTGAATGGTAGTTCCCCAGCCTAATATTCTGGACAGCCTCATTCTATGAGGAAAATCCTTTCTCATGTCACTCTCTCCAAGTTGTACTTGATGACACTTTCTGTGTGTTACTGCCTCTGGTGGTCATATTAATTTCCTTGATCAGTCTCCAAATCCTATGAATTCCCTACACATTATTAATATTACTAAACAAAATGTCTTTTCCCCCTAATCAATCCAAAAGTTAAAGGAATTACGATTGAATTTTGAACAAGAGTTTTATGTATCAGGACAAAATAATCCTTAATTCTGTTTAGAAAAAAATATATTAAGCACAGTTAGAAAAACTTAGAAAATGTTGAGCAACAGTGACTTCTGCCTAATCAGATACCAAGTGATACCAGTAATTATGAGTTTAATATTAATGCAGGAATAAAGAAATATAGGTAATTATAATAAAATAAGGGAACAGAAGGGACATAAAAGCAAATTCAATTAGGTTTTGTCTGGGACATATTAAGTGAATGGAGTCACATGGACATTTTAAATAAATACTATTAGGATAATTAGATGTACTTTGGGGAGGAAAACAAAGTTTGGTCCCTACAAGTAATTTCACTTGATATCTTATTCTATTCAGGCACTATAACAGAATACCATAGACTGGGTGGTTTATAAACAACAGAACTTTATTTCTCACTGTTGTGGAGGCTAGGTCCAAGGTCAAGGAGCTAGGCATACTCAGTATCTGTTGAGGAACCACTTCCTGGTTCATAAAAAACCTCCTTTTGTGGTGTCCTCATATGGTGGAAGGGGCATACCAGATATCTGGGGTCTCTTTTATAGGGACACTGATCCTACTCATGAAGGTTCCATCCTCTTGATCTAATTACCTCCCAAAAGTCCTACCTCCTTCTGTCATTACCTTGGGGGCTAGAATAGTATCATAAAAATTTGGGGAGGTGCACAAATATGCAGACCATAGCACTTTACTAAACACAGAATGTGCTTTAAGAATATTGAATTGAAAAAGTAATTATGAATAAATTTTCTCATATTTTATTATATTTGCATCTATTTATACCTATCTATCTATCCATCTGGTTGGTTTATATTTTCTTTTTTTCATACTTCTCATGTTATTTTTTAAAATTGAGACCTTATGTGAAATATATATGTGTGTATATATAGAATTATTTGGGAAGCTTGCCATTTTTAAAAAATTGTATGCCAATTGAAATCATCTGGGAAATGATTTGTACTAAAATAACAGATCCATTTTCATTGATATACTCTTTTATCTATATGTATGTAGTATGTGTTTGTTCATGTTACTTATGCTCATGTCCTTGTTATTTATAACCTTGTCTTGATATTATTTTTCATTTTTTATTAGCTTTTATTTTGTTTTTTTAAAATGCCAGCTATCACATTACATATGATTATCTGTAACAGAATTCCAAATAATTTCTCTCTTTCAATAAGCTTACAAGGTGACACTTCCACAGAGGGATTAAATATGTTTTAAAATATGAAAAATCTAAAAACCTTAAGATTAATTCTTTAACAGCAAAGGGCAAATGCTTGTACAAAAAAAACTTTGCTTCCATTAATGTCAATATTAAATCATTATATTAATGATAATCATTAACTTTGAAGCTCAGAGAGGTTGACATCAATCTTTATTATCTGTGCTAGTGCTTTCTTAATAATTGGAATCAAAATTCTTAAGGGTTTGTTTTTGTTTTGTGGAGTGAACTTTGTGTCATCATTTAAATTAAGACAGAAATTTTGCTCATCAAGTACTCAAAAGGTAGACTTCATCAAACTTCGTGTTATTTGCCACCTAAAATTACTCCATGAGTGGATTTTGTGCTTTTTAAATTCCCTTACAAATCCTTATTTTTATAAATTTGGAGAATAATTTTGCAGCCATCAATAAATGTATCATCTGGAGCCATTTGAAGGATGGAAAGTCAGTTGGAAAAGTCTTTAAGAATCTTTTCAAATTGGAGTAATCTAGGTCTTTCTAAATCTGGAGTTTGGTTATTGTGTTCCATGGAATAGATCTGGTATTTCTGAAACTGCCACGGGCACAGAACTTCTTTACATGACTGACTCTGAGTGCAGCTTTTACAAATTGGAGAAACAAAATGAGTTATTATACCCTTTTTGTAGTCACTATATGACATCTGAAATATTGCAGGTTTCTAATATTTCTGAGAAAATAACATGGGGTTCTCTGACTTCCAGATATATTATAAATAATCGATAGCAAGAACGACTTGTGTCTTCTGTATAGTTAATTTCCTTTGTGTCAAGGATAAGCTATTTACTTTCTTAGGCTTTCTTTCAGATTTTGTTCACTTCCTCAAAAATTTTTTATTATATTTGAAATTATCCTGGAAATTCTGAGTAGTGAACCTGAAAAACAGAGCAGCTTCTCCAAAGCTATAGACATATATTCACTTGGTTACCTTTTCACTTGGTTACCTTTTAGGTGGTATTTAAAAAACAAAGTCTATACTTCTGTCTACATATTACTGGGACATATTTTTTCTTTTTTTTCTTTTTTTTTAAAGATTTTATTTATTTATTCGATAGAGATAGAGACAGCCAGCGAGAGAGGGAACACAAGCAGGGGTAGTGGGAGAGGAGGAGCAGGCTCACAGCAGAGGAGCCTGATGTGGGGCTCGATCCCAGAACACTGGGATCATGCCCTGAGCGTGAAGGTAGACGCTTAACGCTGTGCCACCCAGGCGCCCCTGGGACATATTTTTTCTAAGGGCCTTTCCAATCTATACTACCTTTTGTTGGTACCATCATACGATGAAAGCGGCAATATATTTTAGTATATTCAACTAAACTGGCCAGAAGACCTAACTAATCCTCAAATATCTCTGTGCACTCATATCTTGAGTCTAATGTTCTAGTCCTTATTTCTCTCATGTATACATACACATTTCCAAAGTATTTTCCAATTCCAACTAAAACTACTAGTAAATCTATACCTGTGACTGATAGAGCAGATCCACTTTCTTTGTGTATTGATTGCAGGAGTATTTTTTCCCTAAAATAATAGACATTTTCAGCTTTTATTAAAAGGAAGATTTGAGGGGCGCCTGAGTGGCTCAGTCAGTTAAGCGCCCGACTCTTGGTTTAGGCTTAGGTCATGATCTCAGGGCTGGGAGATTAAGCCCTGCCTTGGGTTCCACACTCATCGGGGTAGTCTGCTTGAGATTCTTTCCCTTTGCCCCTCCCCCCACTCATGTGTGCTCTCTCTCTCTCAAACAAACAAACAAAATAAATAAATAAATAAAATCTTTAAAAAACAAAGAAGATTTTAGCCTTCCTAGATCAACCACTGCAAGGCAGTGGATAATTATGTTAGCATTCCTGTGTCAATTACTATAAGGGAATAGATAATTGTTACAAGTTGTAGATCACTGTAAGAACACATCTGTTTTGATCTAAAAAATTTTTAGTAAAAAGCGTTCAATGCCTTTTCCTATCTCTGTAATTACTTTTGTCTTGTAAATAAATTTATATTCTAGGTCTTTGTAAACGAAGAGCATCCCCCCCCCCATTATTTATAAGTTTGCTCATGAAAGATGTGAGTGAAAACATCAGGGTAGGTAATTCAATAACTCAAACAATCTCAAGAAATGGCATAGAAAACCCGGCTTCTTTCAGACTCTGCTTGGCCAGCCACAATGTGTGCTGACCACATCTTCAGGCTGACTTGTCATTCACATACAAGATGGCTGCGATCCATACCTGGGGTAAGGTGATAATTTATTCTTATTCAGTAAAACTGAGAGGTTGAGTTTTTATAGATTTCCTTAAGAACTAAAAACATTCCATTTTCAGAAGTCCTCATTAGACTTTACTTGACTCATTGGTCGACACTTTTTTTTTTAGGTGCATCTCTTAAAATAATTATATATTTTTAGAGAAATCAGGTTGTGTGTTTTAGATGTCAGGAGTAAATAAAAATTTTTTTTTTATAAATACCATCAAAAGTATTTATAGTAATGATGTTGGTTTATCTGTCTGTATTTCTTTAAACTCTAGAGCTTTAGTCATTACATATTAACAATATCCCTTAATTTACTTTTAAAAATAATTCTGACACATTTTGACAGTGAAAAATCTTCCTTTTTCTAAAATATCTTATAATACCATTCAGAACGAGTCTAGAAGCAAGTGTTTACTTAGTTGTGCAAACTTCAAATGAAATAGGAACAGGTTTTATCAAATTTTATTTGAATCTGTGAGGAACTGGCATAGTTCAGTGAGATATAAAGATAATATGGGATGTAGTCGTAAATCTGAGATCAGTTAACTGCATGACCTTAAATTTTACTTGTTATCTAACCTTTGGAAATCTGTTCTTTTTTCTGGTATATTTGAGGTTTCATTATAAATTTAGTTTTAACTCTAAAATTCCATGATTTTCTATACATATTCTGGCTATCTTCCTGGTTTTGTATAGATACAGAAAATCACATTCCTTTTAGACATGCAAGACCACTATGTATTGGAGTACAGAGGTGTTTTTCACCCAAGCTATATTTTAGAAATATCTTCATTTAAAATATATATTATCTACTACACTAGAGCTTAGGAGACCCATGCAAGGAAAACTTCCAATTGCAGGAAGATATGCATGATTTTTTTCAAACAGAAGTTAATCCACATGAAAATCCACAGCAAAAAATTTAAACAAAAACAACTAAAACCCAAGTACCATAGAAACACATAGACTATGGATTTTAAATTATTGAGAAATCACTTTTGATACCCCATCATATGACAATACTCTGCCTTTCATAAAGAATTATACATGTTTATTTTATTTTTCCCCTCTTAAATTCATGATTTATATAAGGTAAATATTATTATTTTATGTATTTTTAAATGTAAGAAATTATTTTCAGATTGATGAAGTGAATAAATAAATAACCTTCTCTAAATGACTGATACAGTTAAGATATTAATTGTTTCACTTTTCACTCTGATTTAAAATCTAATAATTTGTTGGCTAAATGTGACTGGGTTTATTTATTGGCTTCTTTTTCTAATCATGTTGATGAAATCTGCAGTGTTCTTCATTCAGTGATAGAGATATGCAGATCTATCTGATCTGTTGTAAATAAACAATACAATAACCCCTAATGTGACTTTGAGATATTTATATGCAAAACATTCTATTTACACATTCTGTATATGACTGAAAAACATCGAGTTTATAAAAAAATTCAGCAGAACCAAAAATTAGCAAAGAAAGCCAGACTTAATCATATTTTGATAAAATAGTCACTGTTATTAGTAGGTATTTTGAACAGCTTTCAAAATGCGATTCTGTGGTAGTTGAGAAGATTCTTTATCACAAAGTATTGAAAAGAGATGAAAATGCAGTCCCTATTTTATAGAATTGGCCACCAAAGCATATGTTCTTGAATGTCTGAACAAAATATTAATATCACCAAAGATTTAGAGTGGGGAAGAAAAGGTAGAAATGATAATTTATGGCTGAGAATTAAAAGCAAACTAAGTTACATCATAATGTGTCTTGAATAAAAGATCTTCATTTAGTGGGTATGCAGTAGTAAATGGTTTCATTATATACGTAACCCAGATTCCCCAGCTGTTAACAACTCATTTGCTTTGTCAGCATCTATATATCTCTACCTCTATCTCTAGCTGTTGCTCTATCATTTATCTATATTTTTGATTTCTTTTCTTTTTTTGCAGACATGACGTTTGCAGACATGATAATCTACTAGCCTGGATAAGTTAGTGTCTATTACCTATAAACAAGGACATCTCTTATATAACAAGTGTACAAACATTAAAATTAAGAAATTAAGATCAATACAGTACTAGTGAAAACCCTGAGACCCCTTTGAGTTTTGTCAGTTGTTCTAATTACGTCCTCCATGGCAGAGGATCCAACATTACACTGCACATTACATTTACTTGTCAACTTTCTTCAGTCCCATTCAATCTGGGACAGTTTTGTAGTCTTTTCATTACTTTCACAATCTTGATTTTATTTTTTAGTACTACAGGGAGTTATTTTATAAGATACTGCTTCAATTTGAGTTTCATATTTCAGCGCAATTACAATCTATTTAGCTCTTTCAACAGGGATATCAGAGTTGTGATGTGTATTCTTCTCATTCCATCATGTCAGTTGGTGCATGATAAGAATTTGCCCTATCATGGGTCCTGTTAATTTTGATCAAAAAATTATGGTGGGGGGGGCGCCTGGATGGCTCAGTCCTTAAGCGTCTGCCTTCAGCCCAGGGCGTGATCCCAGGGTCCTGGGATCGAGCCCCACATCGGGCTCCCTGCTCTGCTATGAGCCTGCTTCTTCCTCTCCCACTCCCCCTGCTTGTGTTCCCTCTCGCTGGCTATCTCTCTCTCTGTCAAATAAATAAATAAAATCTTTAAAAAAAATTATGGTGGTATCTGGCGGTTTCTTCACTCGTTGTTTTTTTAAATTAGGAATATTTTACGNCCCTGCTTGTGTTCCCTCTCTCGCTGGCTATCTCTCTCTCTGTCAAATAAATAAATAAAATCTTTTAAAAAAATTATGGTGGTATCTGGCGGTTTCTTCACTCGTTGTTTTTTTAAATTAGGAATATTTTACGAAGAGATGCTTTGTGACCACCTAAAAATTTATCTTTTTCACGTTTTCACCCATTACTTTTTGCATCCATTGATATTTGTCTATATCAGTTACTGCCAGGAGAGTTACCAAATCGTGATTTTCTTTCTTTCTTTCTTTTCTTTTTTTTTTTTTAAGGATTTAATTATTTATTTGACAGAGAGAGAGAGAGAGAGAGAGTGAGAGAACCTGATGTGGGACTCGAACTCAAGACCCTGGGATCTGACCTAAGCTGAAGGCAGACGCTTAACCAACTGAGCCACCCAGGCACCCCAACCAAATGGTGATTCTCTAATTCTATGGATTGTTCTGCATTTATTCAGTGGCATTTAACTGTAAAGAACTGTTCTCTTCTCCATATTTATTTATTTATATTGGTATGGATTTATGAATTCTTAATTTAAACCATGGGTAATAATCTGCTACTGTATTCTTTTATGTGTGTTTGCTTTTTGTTACTACATATTTGTCCATGGGGTTCCACTTAAAATTAGTACTCCTGGCCTTTTGGCGTGTTTCTTTCAGTCTTGAGCATTTGTTTGTTTTCTGATCATAGCAAAATATTCCAAGTTCATGTTATTCTTCGCTTTTTTCAGGTTTTGGTTGGTCATTTCTCAAAAAACTGTGTATTCGTTATGGTAGAGAAAGATATTTAGATGCATTTCTATGTAATGTAAGATCTGAGTACTAGTTTTGTTCATTATTACTGGAGTGTCACTGTTTCCAGGCTTTCTCAGTGGATAGACCAAGGAAATATATGAATGGATATCTATGCACAAACACACACACACACATTTACATCCATGTTTCTTCCCATATTTATCTTTAAATACTAAAAACCTTTAATTCACACCAAGAACTCTTATTTTATCCCAACACCATACAGTTCACTTTGCCTTTGACATTTACCCTCTTAATACCTTCCTTCTCTGCAGTGGGAAGACTCACTTCATTTTAGTTTGAAATCTACTTCTTGCTCACTCCCTCCCTATTTCCCAATTTTGCCAGGGCTGGTTCCTCACTCAGTCCTAACAATCAGGCTGCCATTACTTGATTGTCAGTAAAATTGCTGGGCCCTAAACATTGTTGGACCATGGCCTCACATCTCTGAACCAGCAGGCCATCTCTAAAACATTGTGGAATGGGAGGGACTGTAATGGCTTTTTGCTGACTCTATTTTAATTTTTTGTAGCTATTAATTTTTGTATTATTGACCTTAATGTTTTCTTCATTTCATTGTGACATGGTGCTTTTATAGATGACCATTAGAAAATTTGCTAACAAAGATGGGATATGTTAATTTATTTATTGAAATAATGTATGCATATATATTATAGATATACTTTATAAACAAAATATTATATATAGTTGCATAAGTATACATATCTCTGAAAGTGTATATTTCTGTATATATTTTGTATACATATATGTATGCATATATTTTATATAGGAACATGTAATACAGTATATGTATATATAAAGAAAGAGACATATACACCATCTTCTAATTGCCCATATCTGTGCTAATGATGAAGCAAACAAAGACAAGAGAAATGTAGCCAAAATGAAATTTCTTTACAACTTGCAGCCCACTGATACATACCTGAGACATGCAGAGCATGACATTCCTCAAGGAACGCATGGCTGCCTTAATGTTGTTGTTTTGCTATAGACTAAAAACTACCTTATCTTGATAATAGACAGACCTCCAATATCCTATAACTCTTCTTTAATATGCAGAAATCCTTTTAGAGACTTCGGTTATCTCTACCCCTACCCCCCAAACTTAAAAGTATATAATCAGTCAATTCTCACAGAGCTCCCTATGGCAGCTCTTTCTGCCCACAGGTTTTGCCCCCGTGCTACAATAAAAACACCTTTTTGCGCCCTAAATGTCTCAAGAATTCTTTCTTGATCCTTGGCCTTGACAATCCTGCATCACTAACATTTATAAAAAGTTATAAAAAGATCTTGCCTAATAATCAAATAGTTAAGAGCAATCTATTTAGATTTCAATATAGATGTCATATTCTTAACTACTGTCCTATAATGTTTCAAAGTTTATGTATTTAAAAATGATATTTTTATGTTTATTTTGATAATGTTATTTATAATATTTATATTGTAGTATAAATAATGATATTTATATCTTAATGTGCTTAAATTAATTCCTGGAATTGCTTTAAAACTGCATGTAAAATTTCTTCACTCTTCAAAATATATTTGATTTTTTATATGTTTAGTAAAAAAGGGACAAAATAAGAACAGAATTACTGTCTACTGTTGAGACATGGTAAAAAAATAATAATTATAATAATGATGATAATAATTATCATTATAAAAACTTTAAACAGGCTCTCCATATAGTTGTTAATTGAATTGACCACACCTATCTTGAGAAGAAATCTACTTAGAACTTTTGTGTAGGAACACATAAGAATAGCTTATTGCCTTCCTGATTGTTCATTTCCTCTTTGTATAGGCTGAAAATTGTTACCAATATAGAACTTTGTCTTTGAAGATAATTTTAATCACCAATCACACATATAGTTTGTAAATTACCCTGAAGTACAATTCTACACTACACAAGAATTTAATAGGACTCACTAAGGCAGGTCCTTAGTGTCAGCTAAAATACAATACTTTCAGATGAAATTACTTTTTAAGCCATAGCTGAGGAAAGGCTAAGCAATTTTCTACAAACAATTATTATTGACTACTCTGATGGTAGCATGATGTTAAAAAGAAATTTATTACTCTATTTTGGGTTTCTGAATTTTTAGTTTATAGTCTAACACCATGGCTATATCTGATTTCTATTAAGCTGGGAGATGAAGGGAATTGCATGTTTTCAGAGACCATTAAATAGGACTTTAGATTTTGTTGTTAATTCAGGCTTGACGTATTGCAGTATGTATCCTATGAAAGGGAATTTATTTAGAATGTTTATTGCACTTTGCTATATCTTGTTTTTAATTTGGACGAATTATGTTTTTTGCTACTAATAATACATAAGTATGTAGTTTCTCATGTTAATGAAATGATTAATAAATGCCATTAAATAATTAGATATTATGGTTAATTATGCTCATAGATTTTTGAAATTTGCTGTTTGAAGACTAAACAGTGATCTGAAAAAATATAAAATATAAGTATGTAATATAGTTATTGAGAGGTATGTAATAAAAAATAGTAATAACCAGCAATAATACTAATAAATTGGTAGACGAGTACCATTTGTCGATTGTTAATAATGTGCCAGGCACTGTTCTAGCCCATTTTATAAGTATTTCACTTATTTTGCAGAAAAGGAATCTTAGGCACACAGTTGGTAAATAGCTTGTCTGAGGTCATATAACTAGATATAGTGGGGCTGCGATTAAAAAACAGTGTGTTAACATGAGTAAACATTATTCGATATATAGTTGTTTAGCACTTAGCAAATAAAGGTATATATTTATATAATACAGTTTTTGCTCAGGACAATGTTTATGTTTTTGTTCTAGGTGGAAATTACATTCCTAAATTTCTTTGTTCCACTTACAAGGACTTATTCTGATTAAGTATATGTGTTAGTTACCTATTGCTGTTGTGAAATATAACCACAAACTTAGTGGCTTAAAATAATGCAAATTTATTTTTATTTTCTTTCGTATTTACCTCATAGTCCTGGGGGACAAAAATCTTGAATGGTTTTCATTGCACTACACTCTGGAGCTGCGTTCTTTTGATAGGCGCTAGGAGACTCTGTTCCCTTGCTTTTCCTGGCTTCAGAGGCTCACTCCCTCCCTTGGCTCCTGGCCCTTTCCTCCATCTTCAAGTTAGCAATTATATCATTTGGACCTCTGCTCCCATTGCCCCACCCCCTTCTCTGAATCTGACCTTCCAGTTTGCATTTTAATGGGACTCTGTGATTACATTGAGCTCACCTAATTATCTAGGATAATCTCCCCATTATTGTTAATTTATGTGCAAAGCCACTTACTTGCAACAGTGGGAGGGCAACAAGTGATATTGCAATGTATTGACTCAAAATAAAAAGCATAAATATCAAGGATGGAATTGATATACTCTGTAAATGTTCAAAGATTACAAATACATTTTTGGAAAACATAATTAAAACAAATTATAAAAATATTTTTTTCTAAAAGATCACAGAAAATAACTTTGTTCTCTCAGAAATTTTTGTTGTTCTTATAGAACTTAAAAATACATTTTTCCTATGAGGGAAATTAGAAGTTTTAAGAATCACTGCAACATGTCAAACTTCCCAAAGAACACAATGGCTCCCTAACCAATGATTCAAGGAAGAATGGGAGGAAAGGTAATTGTTGAAGGATTATTTAGTGTGAAAAACATAAAAGAAGTCCTGCATCTTATGTTATGTGTCCATCCCCATTCAGGGAGGTAAGACGGCTGAAGATTTTTACTGCTTCTGGTATTAAGCACGTATCTATTGAGGAGATGGGCACATAGAGCTAATCCACAAGCAGAAAGCCTTATAATATAATCTGATTTCAGGGAAGAATCACCTAGATAAGGTCATCCTATATCTCACAGTTATTACATTTCTCATTATAGACAATTCAACATCAGTTCTGGTTTATAGACCAACTATTTTTGAGGTTGTTGGTATGAGGTCATGTATAGGTGATATAGTCATTCTCAGTGTGTTTTGAAATTCAAGTCATTAAGTCTACAACCTTGAAAGCCAGATTTTAAAATTTGTGAAATCATGATGGTAACACTTTGAATGTTAGCTAGGAGATGATTTCTCCAGACATCATCTTTATTTTACAAGTTATCTTTTATCAGATGTATATAACTGTTACTTTAAACATCATAACAAGTGGCAAAATACCGTTTATATTAATTCTAGGTAATTTCTTGTCATTCAAAGTTCAGGCTGTTAGAAGTAATGCTCAAAGAATTTAGGAAGAAAGATAAAGGATACAGGAGTCTTTCAATTTTATATTTTCTGTTTTGATTATTTGAGTTCTTTTTACTTAATTCTTTTTATTAGTAATAAAACTTTCTATAATCTCTTAATATTACAAGTAGCTTTACAGTTAGTCTCATGCTAGACTATAAGTTCCATGGCAGAGGCATTATATTTGACTTTTCCTCACCATTGTGAATCTAGATTATTCTAGCTGGAAGGTAGTTGCTCAAATAATACATGCTGAATAATAATATATATTAAATGAAATATATAATTAATATTAAATTCTCTTTTATTATTTGCTAATTCACACATCAATCATCCACTATTCATTGATTCATTCATTTGGGTACACACATACATCTACATACACACATGGATGAACAAAAATGATTAAAAGAGAGTGTTTTTCATTGAAGACCATTTCTCAGGAGAAAGACATCTTTTGGGACAGATGGATACTGAATTTGCAAATTTAGATCAACCCCTTATTCTCTTCATCATTTAAAATCCACCTAAATCTTCACTTTTAAGTTATATATAGATGTAAGGCATTTACATTGATTTTGGAGTCTTTTGCATTACATATAAATATAAAGCAATTATGTCATTCTGAGGGTTTTCAGTGCACTGCCAGTAGCATTAGGCTTCAAAGATTAGTAGCATTTATGCTTTGCACTTAGCAAAATAAGAAACGGATTACTTTTTAAGCTTCTATTATATGTCCTTAAACTAAAAGCCTTCAAATTGTGTTTAGGCATCTACATTACTGATCAGTTTCATTTCTTTATTAGAATGTTTTAGAAAGTGCCGTCTGTAGCTTATTTTTCATAATTCTGACACTTTTTATGTAATTTATTTGACTACAAAGATTTTGACTTTATGATCAATTATATATTGATCTTTGGGGGTTTACCTCAGGTGAAAATGCGAACACATGGTTCAATAAAAAGTTAAAAAGTCGTTCTTAAAGTTTTCTTAGTTTGGCAGCATTTCTCAAAAATATTTTTTTTGTTTGTTTTTTGAGAGAGAGAGAGAGAGAGCACAAGCGAGGGGGGCAGGGTTGTGCAGAGGGAGAGAGAGAATCCCAGGCAGGCTCCATGCTCAGCATGGAGTCCCATGGGGGGCTTGATCTCACAACCCTGAGATAATGACCTGAGCCGAAATTAAGAGTCTGAAGCTTAACTGACTGAGCTACCCAGGTACTCCTATCAAAAATAGTTTCAACAAGATGTCATATAAAGAACATTTGCATTGACCTGGTTTCTATCCCCTTCTTATCTATTTAACTTCGTATCTGTTTTTGTCTTTGGTTCATGGATATGCTCTATATTTCAATTAAAAATTTTACTGGAGTTTGGATATTTTAATGCCTATAGTAAAGCCTGAATGTCATACCACTACACTGCTTCCACGTTTTCAATAAAGCTGAATGCTGATAAAAATTCGAATACCGAATACTAGAAAATCAATAAACCGCATTTATTTATATTGTCCTCAGGGATAGTATTTTTTTTTTTTAAAGATTTTATTTATTTATTTGAGAGAGAGAGAGACAGCCAGCAAGAGAGGGAACATAAGCAGGGGGAGTGGGAGAGGAAGAAGCAGGCTCCCAGCAGAGCAGGGAGCCAGATGTGGGGCTCGATCTCAGGGTCCTGGTATCATGCCCTGGGCCAAAGGCAGCCGNAAGCAGGGGGAGTGGGAGAGGAAGAAGCAGGCTCCCAGCTGAGCAGGGAGCCAGATGTGGGGCTCGATCTCAGGGTCCTGGTATCATGCCCTGGGCCAAAGGCAGCCCCTTAATGACTGAGCCACCCAGGCGCCCCACAGGGATAGTATTGTTACAAAGTAATGTAATGTAATAATCTCTTTAAGATTTGTGCATTTTACATGTTTGTTTTTTTAAATTGCGGTCACCAGTTTAGCACAAAATTTTCAACACCAGTAACATTAATTTTAATATTTTCATGGGTAAAATAAAAATAATTATAAATAATGATTCCTGTAGATTATGAAGGAAATTCTAAACTAATGTTATTAAAATAAATTATTTTGAAGATTTCTATAATTTGAAGTTTGATGTAAAAATATATGGTATGTACTTCTATAGTAATGTTGACATTCGAATATTTTATTTTTCACTTAATAGAAACTATTCAAGTGCATGTTTATATGTTAAATCACACTTAATAGCAGATTTTTTTAAAGATTTTATTTATTTATTTGAGAGAGAGAGAGAGAGGGCGCACAAGCAAGGGGAGGGGCAAAGGGAGAAGGAGAAGCAGACCCCCTCTGAGCAGGGAGCCCAACACAGGGCTCCATCCCAGGACACTGGGATCATGACCTGAGCCAAAGGCAGACATCAAACCAACTGAACTATCCAGGCACCACTTAATGAACAGATTTTATATAATCCAAGAATGTTAGGAAAATTATCTCTGTAATGTAGAGTAATATATTGCATTCCAGATATGTACATCAGACTATATAATATTTACAAAGTAATGCAAAATGCAACTGACAAAATGTATTATAGAGGTATATATACTTGTAATATCTTTAAATCCTAACTCTGATATGAAAGTGTTTTTCAATAATAGTTCTTGCCAAATTGCTCAGATGTTATTCTAAATACTAATTCTAAGTAACTTTATGAGAAATCACTTATAATATTTTAATCCCATCGGAACATAATGAGATTTAAAACGGGTGTATTGGCAATAAGTGCTATCTTCAACATTTAGAGATAACTAGTTATTGTTATAATAGTGCTAAAATTTATACAAATATAAGCAATTTGANCTAACTCTGATATGAAAGTGTTTTTCAATAATAGTTCTTGCCAAATTGCTCAGATGTTATTCTAAATACTAACTCTAAGTAACTTTATGAGAAATCACTTATAATATTTTAATCCCATCGGAACATAATGAGATTTAAAATGGGTGTATTGGCAATAAGTGCTATCTTCAACATTTAGAAATAACTAGTTATTGTTATAATAGTGCTAAAATTTATACAAATATAAGCAATTTGAAAAAAAAATAGTAAAATATTTTAAGGAAACAAAAACTCCAAAGAATTACAGTGGTTTAAAGAAAACCCCACAGTACTTAAAAAGGTTATTATTTTGAAAACATTTAGAATACTTGAGAGAGTCATTGAAAGAAGACAAAAGAATTCTCAACAACTATTTGATCATGAGTCAATAAAGCACCAGGAAATCTGGCTTTATTGTATGCTGTTTCCCACTAAGAAAAGCAATTTGTAGGCTGGGAATGAGTTGTGGTGCATTGGCTGCCTAAACAAATTGCAGAGGCTCACATTTGAAGATATTGGCGCTTTTTCTGAAGTTAAGTGCAGTGAAGCCTATTACATTTGTGTCTTATTAACCAGCTTCAAATAGGGCTATGAAGCACTTTGTTCTCACTTTACAGGAAGCCCTAGAGACATTCTTTTGCTGCTAAAAGATTTGTCTTTGCCACATTGTTTGGTAAATTTCCATTTACTACAATGAATGAAATAAGGGGGATTTTGAAGTGTATTTAAAAGGAAAAAAAAGCAATTGTGTAGTGTTTTATTTCCCTAATCGGACAATGAGAAATGGCTCAAAACATAAATGTTACACGTCTATTTGTCCCTGGGGATTTGGGATTTACAATGGACAGCTGGGATTAAAAGTAAAACCTCTGCAAGTCAAATGAAATTTTTATGATAATGAATTTGTTTCTAATTTGGTAGACAGAAGTTAAAATATGAAAAGTCCCATATCACTGTAATGATTGTCTATAATACAATAGAGAAATATATTTATAATTGTGCAATTTTGAAGAAAATATTTGATTCCTTCGAATAAAGATTGAAAGCACCAGTTTTATTGCCCCTCAAAACATAAACACTACATTGGAAGAGTTGACATTAATTACTAAGAAAACTAAGGAAATAACAAGTGTAATTAAGTGAAGTTTGGAAAACAAAAATGTCATTTTATCAGTTGTTTTAAGCTTCATGGGGTACTCATAAAGTGTTAAAGCCATCCAAGTAAGTTTCCTTTTCTACAGGGGCACTTTAATGTATGCAAGAAACTGGCGAATTTTTAGAACAAAATTTTAGGCAGAAACTTCAAACTCAACAGCTCCTTGAATAAAACCTAGAACAAATTATTCACTTTTTGAGTCTCAGAAATTTTTATGGATTAAGTAGCCATGATCCTTGTGTTAGAGAACTTCTAAGAGGGTTGAAATGTAGAGTATTACATTATATAACATGTATATGTTGTAACATGTATCTCCAGAGAAGATATTCCGTGATGTCCTATTCTCTATCTCTGCACCAGGATACACCTTGACTCATGATATTTCCAGAGCATGCTTTATTCACCTTTCTATCCTTAACAAATAAATTTTCATTAATTATGCCCTGAATGAATCAGTAAGGAAATGCATTGAATGACTGAATGATTAAAATTAAAGTCTCTTTGATCTTCCTAATAGAATATGAAAGACTTTGGAAATAATTGGTGTAGTCATTATTTCATTTATGTTTGCTCCCATCAATCTTTCAAACAACAATAAAAATCCAGCTGGGATCAGGTATCGCAAACTACATTTTTTGTTAAACATGTTTATATTTCTCTAGGCATTCCATAATGCTTACAAAAACAAAGAAAGAAAATAAAATATAGCAAACAAACAAAAAGAAAGCCACTATTTGTTATTTCTATGTTCCAAAAAATGAGAACCACTGACTTAGCCAAGCCTCCTCATTTAGTAGCTGAAGCCATTAGGGTCAAGAGACATTAAATCCCTTTGCTTTTTTTCACACAGGTAATTAAAAGCAGAGCCAGGAACTTGTCCCCAGCCTTCTGGAATCTAATCTGGTGCATTATCCTTTAGAGTGCTCTACGTCCCTATTTGGACCATTCTTCCCAGTGAGAGCAAATACAAAGATGAAGAATGAATGGGACTAGGCGGGTTGATTGTCAGAGTTTCAGTGAATAAGCCAGGGGTTCAAAGCTTTCAGAATAGTTCTGGTGAACATTCTCTGAAAGTTAATGACATGTTGTTTTGTTCCCTTATAAATTATTGAAATGCCAGCATACAATAGTCAAGAGCTTATTACAAAAGCCTAATGTAGACATAGTTACAATAAAGCAACACAATTACAACTAAGGGCTTAGTGTGACCAGTTTAAAAAGCAAAACAGCAAAAGTGGCAATACTGGGTTTTTATTTTTAAATTTCTATGTATTATGAAAGGGGAAAAGAAACAATTTCAGAAAAAAATGGGAAAGAAAATAAGTGTAACTTTGTAAGTAAAAAAAGGCTATTCAAGGATCAAATGGTAAAAACAACAGAAACAAAGAATTTTGATAGAATTTGCATTATTTTCTTCAGCACAAAAAGCTAAATAAAAAGTTATTTATATCCTCAAAGAATTAACTATTTAGAGGAGAGAATAAATGCATGATAATGTTTAACATATTGTCAGAGATTATTTTATGTTTGGTAATGATCTAAGTGTTTTGCAAATATTGTAACTTTTAATCCTTACAATAGCCTAATGACGTGCTATTATTATCTTCATTTTTACATGAGGAACCTGAATTCTCCAGTGTCATGGGTAATTATTGACTTGGATAAGGTTCAAAGTGGTCAGTCTGACTTCAGAGAATTATGGCCTAAACATTTCTGTCTACTACCTCTCAGACTCAGTTATGATATAAAGCTGACATGATAGAAATGACTGTACAGTAGTCTCTGTTATCTATGGGGTATATGTTCCAAGGCCCTCAATGGATGTCTGAAACCATAGATAGTATCAAACTTTCTATATACTCTTATTTTTTCCTATACATACATATGGATGATAAAGTTTAATTCATAAGTCAAGCACATAAGATATTAACAATGATAACTAATAAAATAGAATAGTTATAATAAAATATTGCAAGAAAAGTTATGTGGTAAACAAAGAGGAACAAAATCAAAAGTGATATGCTTGTATATCAAGGAAAGAATAACTCATGGGAGACCATGTGCTTATCATGATCGCCAAGGTAATACTGCCATCTGATTAAATGTTGCAAATTGCATATGGAATGTAGCTTACAAGTAGAAATTTAAAAGAAAATCCCAATGAAAAGTGAAATGATATGTGAAATATGCTTTGCTAAGATCTTAGTGTAGCTGCTTCTCACAAACCATTCTTCAATTCATGTAGCAAGAGAAAGTTACTCACTTTTCCATACCCCCTTAACGCTCTGCAAAAGTGACATTTACAACTGTTAGTATATTTTATCACAGATTCCATATTTATTCTTTTCCTTATTCACAATGCTTTAGCTATTTCAATAAATGATGCATTAATTAATTTATTAACTAATAATTGGGAAAATTGAACACAAATGTTTTTGGGGCTCATATATTATTTACTTTTATATTTTGTACATCATTATATTGGGAATGACTCATTTAGAACAGGAATGCAAATTCAAACATATTATATAAAATATTTTAGGTAAATCACTTATAAATATTAAAAAGAAATTTGAAGGAAAGTAGTAGTCTGGTGAAACTTTATCTCTGGGATCCAGTCCTTTTGGGATTTTATTTTCAAATTAAGTAATAGGCAATTTGCATTTACTTTTTCAAATGAACTAAAATATAACTAAGATGGGGCACCTGGGTGGCTCAGTTAAGCATCCGACTCTTGATTCATCTCAGGTCATGATCTCAAGGTTGTAAGATTAAGCTCCACATCAAGCTCTGTGCTGGGCATGGAGACTGTTTAAGATCCCTCTCCCCCTCTCCCTTTGCTCCCCTCCCACCCCCATGCATTCTTCCTCTCTCTCTCTAGAAAAAATAAATGTATAACTAAGATAATATATAACACGTAATCATAGAGTATTAATTTAGTATATTTTAAATTATATGTGAATATGTATTTTGTTGCGATTATTTTACTTTTGTCGATATTCCATCATATTTCAATAAAATGACCTAAGGTGGCACATGCTAGTATGTATTATCACTCTACATAGATAACAAGACATTTTTTTCATAATAAGTTACTCAAAGAAATACAGAGGCCTTGACATTGGAAGTCTCAAGGTTCTAGGAAAATAATGAACTTGACTGCCAAAGCTTTGTTATTATACAGCGTATATTTTAGTTCAGAATTATGACTCTCAATAATTAAGCTCTTGTCATTCAGTTTCAAATCTACCTCTTTATATTACACTTTGCAATGCCTGCACTAGGATTCCTCAAACCACATTTTTCTTTGTCAGCTGACTTCTTTTACTTTCTACCAAATAAGTGCACTATAGAATGTAGGAAAGGAAAGAGATAGATGTACCTAGACATACTTTTTTCTTCCTCTCTGATTGCTATTACAGTGGTGCCCTGTATTGCTGGGTCTTTCAAGTTTGAAGCAATATTTGGTTCTGTTGCCCAGCTTCCTTTAGCACTCAAAACCAACCTTGTTATGCTTTCTCAGAACTACCATTACTAGCCAGGCACTGATTCTTGCTCAGACCCTGGTTTTGCAAGGCCTCCACTTACTACTCCTGAGGTACCAGCAGCAGCCAGGAAGCACCAGCTCCTAGGCTGCGGGTTGACAGGGACTCTTCCTTTAAGTATTTACTCTTGAATAATCCAAATATTATCTCATTTTACTTGGGTGATTTCATTTTGCTTTTCAAGATATCCCAAAACTATGTGAGCAACATCTTATATTAAATTTTCTCTGTTGAAATAATTAGTGAAGTTTCACTTTCCTTGATTAGGTAATAATTGGGATTAAATTCAGAACGTGATATGAAAAATAGTCCCAAGAAAACAGAACCATAAACATGATTATGGAATTGTTTAGTTACATTTTCTCTTGAAGGTAGTAAAAAGCTCCTTGATAATGAAAAATGAAATATTAATAGATTGCCTTGATCATAGCA
The DNA here is from genome assembly GCF_002007445.2 of Ailuropoda melanoleuca. Classification (NCBI taxonomy): domain Eukaryota; kingdom Metazoa; phylum Chordata; class Mammalia; order Carnivora; family Ursidae; genus Ailuropoda; species Ailuropoda melanoleuca. The sequence continues at coordinate 117,467,028 of NC_048224.1, forward strand.
ATTATTAAATTAATACCTATTTTGCCCATCCTCTGACCCCTCTTCCTTCTGGCAACCATCAGGTGGTTCTCCGTATTTATAGGCCTGATCATAATTATTTTTTAATCTAAGATAAATCTGGGTGAGAGGGTATAACCACACACATATACATGAAGAAAAGTGGTTCTTAATTAAAAAAATAAAATAATCTATTTTGTTCTATATTTAATAAAAGTACATAGACAATGTAGACAATTGAGCTTATTTATTATGATTATTGGTTACTCTGACATCCCAATCCTATTTTCTGTTATCTGTTAACTATTTATTTCACTATCACCTCAATCTAACAAAAGTAAAATACATATTAAGGAAACAAATCATTTTCTAAGTGCATTTTTTAACCTAGATTGAGGAGCAAAATAGATGCTCAATAATTTTTGTTGAATTTGCTTTCAATTTTTAGGATTTAAATTCATACCTAGCATTTTAAAATGCATTTTAATTCTAAATAGGAAGATAAATATGATTACTATGTATTCAATAAGGGACCTGAATTACACTAAATTAAAGTACCAATATAACTCAAAACTCAGGTTTCCAGCTGTCTAGATCAGACCTTTGGCCAAAAATCAGAAGCAAGGGAATACAGTCTACTTTCTTATGACAGAAATTCTTGAACAAGTAATATCTGTTCCAGTAGGTGACATGATAGCCTAGTGTGATACTGATAAATGTTATGATGATTTTACCATCAGCTTAGTAAAGACATATCATTTCAGCATTGAGCACAACACAGTGTAATACATGCTGCAAAACTGAATCGATATGAGGATTTGAGCCCTGGGAGAGCTGTTATGGAAATGCTTGATTCCCCATTCAAAGTTCTGAGCCTAATATACTGCTGAAATCTAGATGGCCGATTTAAAGCTTACAACATACTGTATGGCGACTAACATAATATATTAAAAAAAAATTAAAGCTTACAACAAAGGAGAACTGTGGAATGTCCCCAAAGTATTGGAACGTAATTGAAGTATAATCTGATTTTTCATTTGCAAGGTAGGCAGTGCTTCATGGTATCCTTTTTGTTTTTATGTAACAAGACCAAAACGCATTTCTTACTGGGACCAGAAGGTTTAGTTTTGAGATAGAACTTTTAAAGCAATAACACTCAAATTGAGAAATAGTTTTCCAGACAAGACAAGAAGAACAAAATATAATAGAAAAGAGGATTGGAGACCTCTAGTAAAATAAGTAAGTTTCTTCCACTGTGCAGAGAACCTGTTCAGTGAAGTTAGTTCTTTAGTGTGTATTAATATGCATAATTTTTATAGCATATATGACATACATGCTTCATTGTATCAGGGCAACTATTGCATTTTTGAGTGACAAATTGAAAACATTAAAGATTAATTGTTTATTTAATGAGATTAACAGCAGCAGAGAAGGGAGCAAAGAAATTAACTAAGAGAAGACAAATTTTTTTTTACCTGTTTTAACAGCTATTGATAGATATTATTTTCTAGGGTAAGCTAACAAGTAAAAATAATTAGAAATGTACTGGAAGATTTGTTCTTACAAATAAGAAAATGTATGCCATTTTAATTACATATATTTACTTTTTTAATATGAAAGTCACAGAAATAATCACTATTACACTGCATATATATACAGTACATTAAGACAATTACAAATCTTAATTGATACCTGAGATAATTGTGTTTAACCCATTCATCAGATTACTTTAGGAATGATAGCAATGGAGAATATGCTACCAATCTATATCCTTTAAAAAGAACTTTCCTGGGAAATCATGAAAGGTGTCTTTGCCAGATAAGATACTTAAAATTTTTTATGTATATCACTTCATAGTATAAAATTGATTCAAATTCCTTATTGCATGAGTTTCTGGTACCATCAAAATAATAACAGTTGTGTTTTTTATACCATTTTACAATTTACAGTGTGCTCAATTCTATTTAATTTAATGTTTCTTAACATGTTTTGAGCACTGACATTATGTTTTGTGTTATTTTAGGTATAAAGACATAAAGATAAATCAACATAATCTTCAAGTTGCTCATGTTCCAGTGAGTTAGAAACCTAAAGATATAATTACTATATAAATGAGAATTTAGATAATTAAAGTCTTTTTAAAAGTGCCTCAAAAGCATAGGAAGACTTAGTTCTATCTGATTATAGAACATAAGGAATAAGGATTTTGTTTTTTAATCTGGCATACCACATTGCCTATTAAACAAGTTGTAAGCTAGAAAATGGTTATACATTAAGTGGTAAAAAAAAAAAATGAAGTTCCAAATATTGGATAATTCAATTATGTAGAATTTATATATGTTCATGTGTTTATGCTTTTTCAGGAAATCCATAGCTGCAACATTTTTACATGATTATATTCACGCATGTTCTCATTTGCTTTCAAAACTGTACTGACTCATTCTTAGAAGTTTTCTGGAACTACTGACAGTCTCTATTATTCTGGGTCCCATCAGAGGAAATAGATCACACTAATATTTTAACAGGGAGATTCATTAGAAGGACTTGGTTATATGGATAGTAGACAACTACAAAAAGTACAAGTGAAAACCAGAGTAACAGAGATATGAATTATAGGGAGCCGGCCTAAGCCTAGGTCTGGAGAAACAAAGAGGATTGGCTGCCTCTGTCAGACCCCAGAAGCCTGGAAAAGAGGGGCCAACAGAGCTGAGGCCTGCACTTCTGAGGAAGACTCTGCCCAGCTGGTGTTGGTATTGAAGTGAAAATATCATGAATGTAATTCCAGAAAGGTGAGAACAAGTTGAAAAAGACACCAATGCTTTTAATTGAGTAAGTTCACATTGAGACAATGCTGTCAGAAACATCAGTAAAAGAAAAAAGGATCAAGTGTCTTCTTCCATATTTTGTTTGCCAGTTTCCTTATAACATCTGCTATATTGACAGAGGCAAACCTGATAGGAAACAGGTGGCCATGAAGAAATGTAGTTTGCAGAATTATAGTCCTATCATAAGACAGTAGAGAAGAGTGGATTTTGATCTAAAGAGAGACAAATTTAATAACTCATTGAATTCTTTAAATATTTATTCACTAAATATTTATATAATATTAACTATTTTAACAACACAATGACAAGAAGTATATTGAAAGGGCATTTCATCTTCTTTAAACATATGTATTTATTCTTATTATTGATATCTGTAATTTTCTGGGGTTAGAATTGCCCAGATAAAAGAGAGCTGTTGCTTTCCTGGACTGAAAATATTCCTGCCATAAACTAATTCATCTCCTATTTACAGTCATAGACATTTTATCATTTTTTATCCTAATTTTCCTGAATTAATTGTACTGCCATTTGCCAAAACTTTTCTCCTAAAGTTAAGACCTAAGAAAAATTGGATAAGTGCATTTCACACATATATTCACTCTTATATAGGGCATATTAGAGAGAGTAACTTTAAAAGACTGAAAAAAAAGAAAGAAAAGGAAAAGAAAAATGAGGTAGATAGAATAACTTCCCTGGTGCAACTTGATCTAATAGCTATGGCAGGAATAGATTAGTGGTTTGAGACTACACCATGCCTTTAAAAATTGCTGTAATACCATTATAGTAGTGAGTTTCCAAGTTGTTTAAAAACTGAAAGATAAGTTAAGAAGTGTCCCAGTCTGGGAGATATTTATCTTTTACCATGAATGAGATTTAGTCTAAATGTAGGATATATAATATCCAATAGACCATACAGGAAGCTGATTCCTTTTAGAAAACGATCTAGAAAGAATGTCCCTACCTGTGATCATATATTTAAAAGATTAAGATATCACATTAAGGACTTACAGATAAAATATGATATTTTAGCATACTAAGCCTGTTGGACATATGAACATAATTGTCAATTTGAGTATAAGACCACAGTTTATTGGAGATTGACTTCTCAGAGACCAATTCAAGTAGGACACAGAGGTGGATGATTTGTCAAACTTAGAAGTTTTCTGTCTCCAGATAATGTTTTAAATATATTTTTGATGTTTTTTGATAATTAAAAAGGAAGTATTCTGATAATATGGAAAATTTAAAATTACTACCATGCACTCCTTTCTAGGGAGGCCATTATTTTCAGGGATAGAGTCCATGTTCCCCCCCTTTTTTTTTTTTAAAGATTTTATTTATTTATTTGACAGAGACAGAGACAGCCAGCGAGAGAGGGAACACAAGCAGGGGGAGTGGGAGGAGGAAGAAGCAGGCTCATAGCAGAGGAGCCTGATGTGGGGCTCGATCCCATAACACCGGATCACGCCCTGAGCCGAAGGCAGACGCTCAACCGCTGTGCCACCCAGGCGCGCCCATGTTCCCTTTTTTAAAAAGAACAAGGAGGAGGAAATTTACAAAAAAAGATATGTTTTTTACCTGTCACGTGGACCTCCCTACCAATTAGTAAATATGCTTAGAATTTTTGTGATTTCCACTACCTCCAAAAGAATATTATTGGCGATATGAAGTATTCTCCTTCTATAATGGCTAATATTACGTGTCCTCTTAACTGGGCCATGATGCCCAGATATTTGGTCAAACATTATTCTGGATATTTCTGTACACAAGTTTCTGGATGAGATTTACATGTAATTTGGTATAGTTTCAGTAAAGCAGATTGCCCTCCATCATGTACATGGGCCTCATTCAATCAGCTGAAATTCTTAGTAGAGCAATCAACTCACTTCTCAACACGACGGAATTCTGCCAGCAGAATGCCTTCAGATTTAATCTGTAACACTGGCTCTTCCTGATTCTCCAGCATACTGCTCCTGGACTTGCACTGCAATTCTTTCCAAAGCCTCCAGTGTGCCAGCTTTATGCGTCAGATTTTGAACTTGTCAAGCCTCCACAACTGTGTGAGAGCCAATTTCTTAAACACACACACACACACACACACACACACACACACACACGACACTTGCAAACCTCTTATTTGTTCTGTTTCTCTGGAGAACCCTAACTAATAACATCTAATGAATGATTCCATTATTTGTCTAATTTGCCAAGAATAGGGGAATTTTTAGTCTTTTTCTTTTCTCCTTTTTTCATAACACAGCCAACTAAAATCATGGCTTTTTTCTTTATATCTCCTGAAAATCAATGCAAATAATTCATTCTTTATATCCCCTCTACTTTCTCACACTTCTAAATCTTGGCATGTGCCTACCCCTTGTCTAGAATGCCCTTCACAAACTTACTGTCCTATCCTAGCTCACTGCTCTTTATTCTTCCAATATCAATTCAGCCATGACTTTCTCAGGAAAGCATCTCCTGATCATCACAAAGAGTAAGTGATGCTACTATATGATTTTGTTTTATCACTCCTCTTATTTGTCCTGTTACTTGTCTGATCAGTTGTCTGTGTCTCAGCTTTTCTGTAGATTGTTGAATGGCTGGAATTTTGTCATGCCTCTCTGAATTATCAGATTTAACTCAGTGTCTGTAACATATCAGGCACTCACTCAAAGATTGCTTAATAATTGTATGGAAAGAAATAGGGGATAGTTCATGGATGAATTGTTGATTACAGTGATACATGAGAAAGGCCTTGCAAGTAATTTGGATTTTATTTGAATTGTACTCTGTGCAATCTTGAATTGCACAGCGGTTAACAGTTTATTAACGGAAGGCCTACAGATTCCCAGTTCCAACACTGCAGACTGAGCTTCCAGTGTTTCAGTTTCCCTTTATTGTAAATTGGAATAATAATAATATGAAACTAACGTTTTACGAGAGACTTACACTTGAAAATATATCTACTGCATTTATCCAAAGGCTAACATATTATAAATGGTAAAAAAAAAAAAAGATTAAACAAAATGCATTCAATTTAAGTATTATTATAAAAGTCATTTGTTTTCTTTTAGTGCATTTTACTGTAAATATGACATAAAATTGAACCTAGATGAATCTAGACATCTTATTACTTTAGTTATACACCCCATCTCCCATCCCTGTCTCTATCCCTAGATTTAGCTCTCCTGGAGACATTATTTCTCTACTGCATCATGGTGTTTCTGCATTTATGCATTTACCTACAATTTTCACTAAAGGGAACATTCTCCTTATTTCAATTTTCTCTTGACTAACTTGATTTCCTTGGGAATGTCTTCTCTAAATTCTAAAGCAGTCAATATATTTCTGCTTTATTATAAATAATTGTTTAAAGAATGTGATTCCTCCTAGAGTTAAGCTTTGTGAGGGCAAGGTTGTACATTTTTTAATATGGAAGTATAGCATTTCACACTCTTTATAATATAGAGTATATATTAAATAAATATTTTTAAGCAAATACATAAATATTTCACTAATCTGAGCAACGATTTCTTGTGCATAGATAACAGTTTGAGGAATGTAAAAATGAGGTATTCTTTTCCCTCTTTTTATGAGTGGAAAGCAGTATAAACAAGATGTTGGATAAATTTTAGAACTGAAATACCTTCATTCCTCAGATTTAAAAAAAAGACATATAGAGGAACATTATTTGTTCAACTTTATTTGGAAATATTTTAATCTTGCCGTTAAGAATGTCTTATGTTATGGAGAAAAAAATGTTACTAGCCTACTGCATTAATATATTTACCTTAAGAATTTAGTTTAAAAATGAAAAAAAATATTCTTATGATATAATAAGAGAAATGGGTTTCTTTTTACTATTATAAAAGTGGTATCTGCCTCATCATCACATATCTAGGTTCATCTAAGAGATAACCATCATTACTTCACTCCCTGACCTCTTTTTCAAATGTCCTAACATTTTCAGTTGTATTTTAGCAGTATATTCATCCAAGAATTCCCTGCAGTTGTCATGTCAGACACCAGCTCACTAGCATCTTCATATCATTTGTCTGTATTTATCCACCCAAATGTACATGCAAATCAGTACCTCAATAATTGAGAAAACATTTATAGCATTCCCATTATTTGTCATATTAAAATACTTTAAAAACTTTTTACACTTTTTTCTTTTAGAGATTTTATTTATTTATTTGAGAGAGAGAGAGAGAGAACAAGCAGGGGAGAGGGACAGGGAACTCTGAGCGGGAAGCCTGACACAGGGCTCTATTCCAAGACCCTGGGATCATGACCTGTGCTGAAGGCAAATGCTTAACCAACTGAGCCACCTAGGTGCCCCAAGTTTTTACACTTTTTAATGACTTATTCCAGGAAAATTTCGTGTATATCAGAGAAAAATGTTTTTATTAAATTATATAAAATATTAGCACAAAACTAAGCTATGGTTTTATGTAGCAGGTAATTAAAATAATACTCTGCTGCTGAATATATATATATTTGAATATGTGATTTGAATGTTCTATATTAGCATAAGAATTTAAAACAATAAATCTAAATGTTGTACCCTTCATAGGTCTGAATAACATCAGTCTTTTGTTCCTTTTACTTTCAGTTATTTAAAATAGCACTGATTTTATAAGAAATGGTGAAGTTCAAGAAATATGAAAGTTTGTTAAAACACTACTAAATTGGAACTTTAAAACATTAATTTATATCTATGAGAAGTACCCTAATTTTCATATTTATAAGCATCTTATGAAAAGATGATATATAGATGTACATATAAATAGACATCTTATTACTTTAGTTATATACCCCTTCTCCCATCCCTGTCTTCATCCTTCTAGATTTAGCTCTCCTGGAAACATCATTTCTCTACTATATCATGGTGTGTCTGCATTTATGCAGTACACCAAAAACACCTAGCAATAAATGACCATTTGCAGAGGATTAAAGGAAAGAAAAATATATCATGGCAGATGTATGCTGAAGTCTTTTGAGTCATGTCAAGAAATGGGACATTAAAAAAATATAGTCAGGTGACTTCAACTATCCAGCCATCTGGCTAAATTCTAAATGAAGAAGAACAGAAACTCTTACAAGTATTTTTTTAAAAAATTTGTCAAAATATCAAATACCAAAGGATGTAAGATAAGCTGTCATCTACAACTGAAGTGGTATTCATGTGACTGATGGGTATATCTAGGAATTATTTAGTGGATTGGTTATAATTTTATTCATTACCTTCATACTTAGGCAATGGCTTAAAACATAAGCAAATGCAAAAACATTTTCTTACAGAATACTGGCAAGGATGGAGAGAAAGGAGAACGTTCTTGCACTGTTGGTGGGAATTCTAACTGGTGCAGCCACTCTGGAGAACAGTATGGAGGTGCCTCAAAATGTTAAAAATAGAACTACCCCATGATCCAACAATTATACTACTAGGTATTTACCCAAAGGATACAAAAATACAAATTTGAAGGGATACATGTACAACGATGTTTATAGCAGCATTATCAACAATAGCCAAACTATGGAGAGAGCCCAAAAGTTCATCAACTGATGAATAGATAAAGAAGATGTGATGTGTATATATACAATGGAATATTACTCAGCCATCAAAAATAATTAAATCTCACCATTTACAATGACATACATGGAGCTAGAGGGTATTATGCAAAGTGAAATAAGTTAGTCAGAGAAAGACAAATACCAAATGATCTCAGTCATAATTGGAATTTAAGAAAGAAAACAGATGAACATATGGGAAGGAGGAAAAGAAAAAAAAGGAGAGAGGGAAACAAGCCATAAAAGACTTTTAACCATAGAGAACAAATTGAGGGTTGACGGAGAGAGCTAGGTGGGGAATGGGCTAGATGGGTTATGGGTAATGAGGAGGGAATTTGTTATGATGAGCACTGGATGTTGTATGTAAGTGATGTATGACTGAATTCTACTCCAGAAACCAATATTGCTCTGTATGTTAACTACCTAAAATTTAAATAAAAAATAAAAAGAAAAAAAAAAACAATTTGCCAAATATAGTGGAACAGGAAACCAGAATGAACTTGGGTCTAGGATCACTTCATGTCCTGATCTGCCAACCTCAGACTTCTTTTATGAGATAAAGTCCTATTTGTTAAGCTAATGTTAGATTTCCACAGTTTTACAGTTTTTTACTACTGAATGCACTCTTAATTGATACCATATTTTTCTATAAAAAAAAGTCATATCATGAAATATGCTTTTCCTTCAGATTTTAATTTTATTCACAGGATCCAAAATAAAGGCAGTAAGTGCTTTTGAATGAGCAAAATTGCCCTATTTGTTAAATTTCTCTTTCAGAGAATGTATAGAATTGCATACATTTGATTTTTACAAGCTATCACTGTTAATAGTGCTGTGGTGAGCTGTGTCGAAGCTTCTGATGTTATTTTAGATAGATTGATTTATTGACTGATTAAATTTATTCATTAAAAAAAGAAATTACATAAAAAAAGGAAATCCTGCCATTTTGAAACAGGGATGGACCTTGAGGCTATTATGCTAAGTGAAATATGTCAGACAGAGACTTATATATGGAATCTAAAAACACCGAAATCTTAGAAACAGATTTGTAGAATGACTGTTGCCAGAGGTTAGGCAGTGGAGGAAACCTGAATATGTTGGGGAAAGGAGACAGATTTTCAGTTATAAGATGAATAAATTCCAAGGATTCAAAATGGTGACTATGTTAATAAGTTGCTATGAGAGTGGAGCTTTTAATATGTTCACATAAAAACAACAATAAAATGCTTATTATGTGAAGTCAAGGATATATTAACTAACCCTGCTGTGCTAAACATTGCACAATAGATATGTATGTAAAATAAATACATGCATTAGTGTTTTAAAAATAAATCTCACAGCCTAATACCTTTTAAATATAGAAACATCATAATTATAATGGGTAGAAACTTATCCCTTGATCTTTTCAGGGAAATTAATAATGATAATAAGCATCATCATTGTCTGTGTTATCATCATCATCATCACCTCTACAGTAGGCTTTCTCAGCCTTCACTTTCTTTGCAGTTCGGCTTGAATAATGCTTTTTAAGAGGGAGGGTGGCTGGCTATCTTGGGCATTGTAGGATGTTTACTGATATCTTTGACCCTTACCTTCTAGACGGTAGTAACCCCCCCTCACTGTTGTGACAACCAAAAATGTCTCCAAATATTTCCAAGTTAGCTGGGCTGCAAAATCAATCCTGGCAAAAAGCCCCACTCTTCTACAGTAAGCTCCCTGGACACTTTTGGGTCTGTGCATCCACTATCAATGCTCGACATTATTAAATCTTAAATCAATTTCTATAACTTTGGTACCAATATCACATCCAGTACTTTTTCTGAATCAAATCTTCAAAAGTTTGAGGAAGAATATTTGCCATCATCTTTAAAACTGTTGTTTCCTATGCTAAACGTCAATTGTTCGCCTACCTTGAAGTTTATTTATCATTATGACATCAGAAGTTGAAAAAATTAACTATCCCAATATGTTTCAAATTTCTATATTGATTTGAAGTCAAATATTTTGCTGGGGAATGTTAACCCCAGAAAACTGTTTTTGTACCACAATATAATATACTCTATATATTAAAATTCTTTATAATTTAACCTGATTTAATTAGATCCTAGCATATTCATACATTTTAAACATATGGGTTTGTCCTATTAGTTTGTAACATATTTGATTGGAAGAGTTAATAGAGTCATAAAGGTAATTACCAAAATTTACCACAACAAAACAACTTGGAAAAATTATATTTTCATTTCCACATTGTGATATACTCCATTAATGATGGGGTACCTTCTAAGTTACAAATCACAAAGGATTCAAAAGTGTTGCTCATCACAGATTTTTTTTAAAATTTTATTTACTTATTTGACAGAGATAGAGACAGCCAGCGAGAGAGGGAACACAAGCAGGGGGAGTGGGAGAGGAAGAAGCAGGCTCCTGGTGGAGGAGCCTGATGTAGGGCTTGATCCCAGAATGCCGGGATCATGCCCTGAGCCAAAAGCAGACGCTTAAGGATTGCATCACCCAGGCGCCCCTCATCACAGATTTTGAAGGTAGATATTTAAACAAAGATTTATTCTCTGCTAAATGAAAGTACGCATAAATGTTATGACAGCAAAAGGAATGTTCACTCATCTCTGCCTGAGTGGATCAGGAAAGAAGATGGAGATTTGAATGGATGAGTAGTACAATATCAAATTATTAGGGACCCATTCATTTATCCATATTAAACAAAGCTTTATTGCCTAATAACCTAATTAATAGTTGCCTGAATTAATGAAATATGCCAATAGGCATTGCACCAAAAAAGAGCTAGTAATCTGAACTCAGTTGCTTTACTCAGATTCCCCAATATCAAAACATCTAAACTGATAAAACAGCTAATGATCAAGATGCAATAGAAAGCCTCATTATCAAACGTTGGCCACTTTCCATTGCCTCTGAAAACATGCTGACTGATTTTTATACAAACATGAACTGGTAATGGACATTTCCTTTAGAAAGTCTGAACATCTCTCCGCTCTGACTTTCCTCCCAACTAACCAGAGTACTTAGTGATTGTGTTTTCCCCCATTTGTGTGATGCTTGTTTTTACAATCATGTAAATTTGTTAATTGTCTCATAATCTACTTATGTATCCTCATGAAAGACAAATTATTTAATCTAAAAGAGTTTGGAAAAACACAATAAATGGGAACTGCTAAAGCATCTTGGTAGGTGTGGGTGGGTGAGGTGACTGAGAGATTGGTAAAGGGTGAAAGTCTAACAAGATTCTAGGTTCAGGTTGCTTTAAGATTGATTCATCTATACAGTGGGATATTATTCAGCCATGAAAAGAATGAAATCTTGTCATTTGCAAAAAACACAGATGGAACTAGAGAATATAATGTTAAGTGAAATAAGTCAGAGAAAAATCATATACCATATGATTTCACTCATATGTGGAATTTAAGAAACAAACAAGCAAAGGGAAAAAAGAGAGAGAGACAAAGCAAGAAATACACTCTCAATTATAGAGAACAAACTGATGGTTATCAGAGGAGAGGCAGGTGAAAGGATGGGTTAATTAGGTGATGGGGATTAAGGAATGCACTTGTGAAGAGCACTGAGTGTCATATGGAAATGTTCAATCACTCTATTGTACACATGAAATTAATATGACACTGTATGTTAACTAACTGGAATTTAAAAAAATTTAAAAAACAAAAGGAAATGGTAAAGTTTTTAAAAATAAAAAAAATATATATATAGTCTTTTAAATATAAATACTATTAAGACTAGATGTTCCATTTATTACAGCTTTAAAGTTGTCTTTCCTTGTGTAGTGTACATCTTAGTCTTTTGGAACAATAATACCCAAGAGCTGTTGCCAATGTGTTAAATTGTCATTTTTATGTAGATAAATGAGAAAGCTAATGACCACATAATAAATTCATTATCTATTTAAGGTATTATAATTTAGAAGGCTCTTTTTCTGAGATACGACTTTCCTTCTCCTTAGTGATAAATTTATATAGTAGACTGTAGAGTAGATTTGAGATGTAGTTCTTTGTTTTGCTTCATTTAATACTTTTGTTTCATAAAATGTAAAAATGTTGGAATTCATATATTAGGGTTATTTTTTTTAGTTTTTTCCCCCATTATATGCAATTGAAAGGTATAGGGAAAATTCACTTGGAATATATTTTATGTTTATCTTGTAATATTGAATTTTAAAATGCTTGAAATTAAAACTAATTCTTATCAAGAAAGGTAACCGGTGACATAAAGACACACCAAATAGAGTAAGATGATATAATATATTGACAAGATTTTCTTATTTACTGCTTGTAAAGTTTGGTGCCGTTACCTATTGCCTTGACACAGACTAGCAGTATAAAATGAGAGCTTACTCTTTCAGATTTCTCATTCCCTTGGGCATTACTGTGATGTGCATGTGTTGACTTTCATGCTTTGGAAAAGAAGTTGTATACAATTTTTTTTCTCTGTAATAAGGAACAATATTCTGTTGAAAGGAGCTACTTAAAGTTAATGAATTAATAATTGCCTAGGGGATATTAGATCCTAAAGATCATTTTTGAATATAGGCTACACGTGAAATAAGGTAAAAGACAAGAGAAACTAAACACAAATAGAAATTTCATAGCCCTTCTTCCTATTAAGGGAGAGAAACCATGCCTGGTATGTGCCACACAACCAGTCAGCTAGATGACTGGCATATATTATCAACCTTCAATCTCAAAAAGACCAAGATAAATTGATATTATTAATTCATATTTAACAGATAGGGGATTTGAAATCTCAAGAGGATAACTTTCCCCATTGTGACGTAGCTAGAAAATGAAAAAGAAAAGATTCCAAGACTACAAAGCCTCAAAAGGAATGCTCCTTAAAGACACTATTCTTTATAAGTTTGTTTGCATCAGTCTCCTATTTCTTTTTTTTTTTTAAGACTTTATTTATTTATTTGACAGAGAGACAGACACAGAGCACAAGCAAGGGGAGCAGCAAGGGGAGAAGCAGAGGGAGAGGGAGAGGGAGAAGCAGCCTCTCTGCTGAGTAGGGAGCCCAACACGGGGCTCACTCCCAGGACCCTGGATCACGCCATGAGCCGAAGGCAGACGCTTAATGACTGAGCCACCCAGGTTCCCCTGCTTTTTCAAAAGCATGTTAGAAACATCTGACTCTGAAAACATTATATATATATGTGTATATATACATATATATATACACATATATATTATTTTGACATTTCTTTATCCTTATTAATATATTGTGTCTATTTATTATTTTTAACAAATTGTAAATGCTTCTATGTAGCCTTGCTGTTACTACTTTTGCTTCCATCATTTAGAATACAAAAGGCAATGAACTCATAAAACTTTTGCTCACACTATGATTCATGAATCATGAATATGGTTGTATTGGTTTGAGAACACCTCATTATTTACTTCTGGACTCATTCCACATTTCAAAATTTAAAGAAACCAACATTCTCTTAGTCAGTGCTAATATTGCGTCCAGGAGCATCCCTCGAATTTTTCAGCTCTTCACTCTTTCTATTAATTTCTCTTTTTAAAAAATTTCTCACTTTTATGGCCAAGATAATTCCCTTTATATTCCAGTTCTTTTCCTTCTTGCCCATTGATCACTCATCTTTTTCCTAGTTACATTTCCAAAATATACTAGGGTGGTGTTTAAAGGCAATGACTAAATATCATAAATGATATTTACGAGCTCTAGCTTTATCTCTATTATTTACTAACTGTGACATTGAGAAGGATATTTAAACTATAAAGCAGTCAATTTCCTCCTCTATAAATGGGGACAATAAAGTCATTTATTTCATAAGGCTGTTGTGTAAGGATTAAATTAGAACATATATTAAAGGATTATCTGTGGCATATTATGTTTAATATGTATTTTAGTAATATTAAATGGTTATTGTATTGACACTCAGTGCTTAGTGTATAATATTAAGTTTGTTGAAACATGTGGTAATTTATACAACATCTCCTTGTGATAATTATAAGGCACTATATCTGCCTGAGCCTATGCAAATGGACACCCAAGGTATATGATGTAAAACTGTAGGTAGTAGCACTAACATAGATTATAATATGGATGGCACTCCCTGACGTAGTTTAATACTTTGGTCCCTGAACCTAGTCAGCTTGCAACAGAATAATGCCCCCAAAACCCCAGCTCAGTATCATATCTTGTCTCCAAGGTACTCATAGCTAACGTGACAGATACAAAAGCTATTTTCTTCAACTTTATTCTTCTGAATAGCTTAATTCAGAAGCTAGTTTCTCTTTATTTCTTGACAAAATAATCTAGTAGTAGGTAAGGTATGTCCAGAAAAGATGGGCCTCTTCCTAGGCCCAGAGGATAAATGATGCTTGAACTAAGTAATGTTGGCAATCTTCCCCTTGGCCAGTAATTGGTTTAAGGAAATGGGCAATTTGGGTCAGTTCTGGCCAATGATATATTAGGGGTGTGAGGCTGGATGGTCCTATGGAAAGGATTCCACAGTGACTAAAGCAATGTGTAGAGAGATACTTCCCTTCCCTTCTTTGGATGCAGTCACATACACAAGGGTGGACTGCCGGTGAAGTTGTAATTTTAACCATGATACAACAAGCCTGTGGATAGAAGAAGAGATTCTGGGACTGGCAAAGGGAAATGTGTGAAACCGAAGAGATCTTGAATGAAATTATTAAGAATTAGTGGCATCTACTTCCCATTTTCTTGTTATGTGCAATTTTGGGTGAAATTTCTATTAACTGTAGGTAAAAATATTCTGATACATTTAATTAATCTGACTGTTTTATATTTGTTTTTCTTTTATGCCATAGGATTTCACAAAGCAACTCTCATTTTTTTTCCTATTCTGCCACAATTCTTCTTAGAGGCAACATATTCTCCCCACCTCTTCCTCCGACTTTCATTTTTTTACTATTATACATTTTCAATGTGAAGAGCAAATAGCTTTTAAAAAATTATATACATTTCTATCTCTACATTACCCCTAGTTTATTTCCTCACCTATGACATGATGATAGTATATGCTTTGGAGATTATTTTGGAGACTGTCCAACATAATCACAAACATATTTTAAGTCTTTAGTAAATTTTCTTCTAGTTTTCTGGTTGGTGAAAAATATATCAGCTTAAAAAGATTTTTAAAAATTTCATATACTCAAGTAAATCTTGACAAAAGAGTTTTCCTAAAATCTAAGCACTTAGAAGTAAAGAGATCTTTTATATATTATTTGACAAATGCCAACATAATCTGACATATCCATAGTAAATGTATAGTACATTATATGGTTCAATCATTTGAAGGTAGAGAAATTCAAAGACAACAAATATTTACAGTTCTGACTACATTATGATATAAATAACAATTTAAATTACATATCTATAGTAATAAAAATTTCACAGTGCTTCCAGAGAAATTTCATTGTTTTTCAGAAAATAACAAAGGTAACCCAGTGTCTCCAGACAAATGAGGCATTTTACTGTGGTCTTCACCTTGGGGGTACATTGGCTGATAACATTTTCTCACTTACAAATTGACATCTCTCTCTCTCTCTGACTTTTTTATATAAGAATGAACAAAATTTATGAGTTTTTCTTGTGGTAGAAAAATACTATTTATAGAAAAAGGCTTTTTCAATATTGGCAACATAGTGATGTACTGAGAAAGCAATTCAAGTGGTTATATGAAGTTTGTTTCCTATTCTGGCCATTCTTTATTTCCCCTACCCACAAGATGTAGGGAAGAATAAATGAGACGGGGTATGGCATTTATAGAGTATCTATTACGAGGCAAGCATTTTACTTGGAGTTCAGAGTAGCTCATCTTACTGTGAGCCTCATTCATCGACTCAGTTGAATGAGCTGATATTTTTTCACTTTTACATGTGGGGTTTGAGGTTCAGAGAGGCATAAAGAATGATGACATGAACATGTAGCACAGTTTATTAAATATAATATTTGGCAATATGAAAATTCCTTCTCATTTCTTATTTCAATCTCCTGATACTAATGCTTTCATTTTCTATTTTTTCACAGCTATCTCATAAAATTTGTAATATCGAGGTATACCTCAGAGATATTGCAGTTTCAGTTCCAGACCACTGCAATAAAGTGAATATTGCAATAAAGTGAGTCAAATGAGTTTTTTGTTTCCCAGTGTTAGCAGGCACGAAAACAACAGCAATCTCATTGTATTTTCTCCATCAAATCTCTTAGGTGATCAGGTGCATTGTCGATGAGCAGTAATATTTTAAAATGAATCTTTTTTGCTGAGCCATAGGTCTCAAGAGTGGGCTTAACAGATTCAGTAAACCATGCTGTAAACAGATGTGTTGCCATCCAGGCTTTTTTGTTCATTCTATAGGGCACAGGCAGAGTAGATTTAGCATAATTCTTAAGGGTTCTAGGATTTTTGAATTCAATGAGCGTTGGTCTCGACTTAAAGTCACCAAGTGCATTGACCCCTAACAAGGGTGTGTCAACCAGTCCTTTGAAGTTTTGAAGCCAGACATTGACTTCTCGTCACTAGCTATGAAAGTCCTAGATGATCTTCCAATAAAAGGCTGTTTTGTCTATAATGAAAATCTGTTGTTTAATGTAGTCACCTTCATTAATTCTCTTAGCTAGATCTTGCGGATAACTGGCTGCAGCTTTTACATCCCCACTTGTGGCTTCACGTTGCGCTTTTATGGTATAGAGATGGCTTCTTCATGAACCAACCTCTGCTAGCTTCAAACTTCCCTTCTACATCGTCCTCACCTCTCTCAAACTTCATAGCATTGAAGAGGGTTATGTCCTTGCTTTGTATTAGACTTTTGCTTAAGGGAATGTTGTGGCTAATTTGATCTATCCAGAAAACTAAAACTTTGTATTAGCAATAAGGCTCTTTTGCTTTCTTATCATTTTTTTTTTCTGTTTACTGGAGTAAAAACTTCAATTTCATTCAAGAAATTTTCCTTTGATTCACAAGTTGCCTGTTTAGTGTAACTGGCCTAGGGTTTGGCCTATCTCAGTTTTCAACATGCTTTCCTCACTATGCTTAATCATTTCTAACTTTTGATTTTTTAAAGTGAAAAATGTGCAACTCTTCCTTTCACTTGAACACTTAGAAGCCATTGCAGGGTTACTTAGTAGCCTAATTTTTATATTGTTGTGCCTCAGGGAATAGGGAGGCCGGAGGAGAGGAAGAGAGACAGGGGAATGGCAGATTAGTGGAGCAGTCAGGAGGTACACACCATTTATTGATTAAGTTTATCATCTTACATGAGCATGGTCGGTATAGCCCCAAACACATACATCAAAGATCACTGATCACAGATCACAATAACAAATATAATAATAATGATGATGAAAAAAGCTTGAAATATTTTGAGAATTGCCAAAACGTGACATTGAGACATGAAATTAGCAAATTCTGCTAGAAAAATGGCCCAAATAGACTTACACTATGCAGGGTTGCTATAAACCTTAAATTCTTAAAAAATGCAATTATCAGCCATGGACACTAAAGCAAAGTATGATAAAATGAAGTATGCCTATATTATAATTTAACTGCAGGCACCTAACTGGTACACCAAACATTAGATTTTCAGGTAAGTCACCTTCAAATGACCCTTGTTGCTTTGTAATAGGTTTAATGTAGTATATTAATAACATCGTGTATGTACATTGTGCTTGGAATTTACATTCCACTTTCATGTGGCTTATTTTGTTTATTCCTTTAACTAATTATGATACAAAATTTATTGCCATTTTATGTATGAAAAAACTGAGGTTCAGAAAGGAAATATTTTGATGCTAAGTTCAATTATTAAATATGACTTTTCTCATCCAGACAGAAATAGGTTAATAGATCACAGATGCTTCTAGACCATTTAACATATATATTGTTATAGGATAGTAACAATAACATTCCAACAAAAATATATTCACTGAGCACATGGCCTGTGCCAGACCATATGCAAAACTCTCATTATGCTATTCAATCTTCACAGCAATCCTGAGTTAAACTCTTACTATTATCATTCTCATTATTATTGTCAAAATTATAATCATTGATGTGCATTCAGTAAATTTTCTCATGAGCCAATTAGTAGCAAAGTTTGGATTCAAGCAGAGCCTTTGAGTCTAGAATCTCCAAATTCATAAATATTCCACTATTTTAGCACATGTTATCATCTGGCCAGTACATTATTAACTATTTAAATGCAAATAAATATATTTTTATATGCATGTTTTTTAGTACCTAGCTTATTGCTCACATTTTGGTAAATTTTATTAAACATTTTAAAATAAAATCTGTAATTACACATTCTAGTAAGCTTTGAAATGCATTGAAATTTAATGGGTAATTAAATTCAGCTGTGACCAGAGTATAAACTCCATGGAGTAGGAATTTTATTTGCCCTGTTTACTGCATCCCACAAGTTCAGAACAGTGCATCATATTCGGCAGTAATTCATTTAATAATTATTGAGTAGAAGATTATATTTTACTATAATAGAGTGAATATAAGGATGCAATACAGAGTGATACTGAAATCATGGAGCAGAAAGAAAAAAAGAGAGATTTGGAGAAGAGAATTCGAAGGCTGGAGGAGAGAACAGGAAGGCACAAGCTGGATACTACTTACTGTCAGCACTGCAGATGTTGGTCTCTGTAGCTTCTCCTCTGAATCCTTGCTAAGTTCAACTTCTGGTTCAGAGGTTTTCAAAAAGTATGAAGTAATGAGATCATAGGGTGACACTTCAGATGGCAGAAACCATGACAACAGAAGAGCAATAAAATGGAACTTTTTGCTGAAAGAAAAATAAGTTTTCAATAGTTGTGGGTAACAGGAATAGGTGTTGAGGTGATGGGGATTTTCACATATCTCATTGACTTTATGAAATGTAATCATTTGATATTTGGTATAACATACTGTGTGTATACTATTTTCTTTAAAAATTTTAATATAATTGTGTTGCAGAATTATTTATCACAGATATGAGGTATTTTGAAAGCCCTGGAAAAGATTAGAAGCATAGGTATGAATCATAGAAGAAATACATTCCTACAGAAATAGCTCATTTTTTTTTTGAAAAACAAAATAAGCTACCTAAACATAGACTATGTGATAAGTTCCTAACAAATATTTGCTTCCAATTAATGTAAGTATATCATGTAGGCCAATATACTACTTGAAAGTATTACTGTTCTCAATTTGTAATGTGCCATTTTATCATTGTTCTGATTCTGAAAAAATATAAACACTCTTTGGTAAGAATTTTTTAAATATATAAAACAGATAGTGACGCTAAATTGTTTGATTAGCTACTAATTATTACTAAGGAAATTTTGCTTTATAATTTACGATATCTGTCATACAATGCAAATTGCTAAAACTGGACCACTAAAAAAAGTCATAATAGAGGGTGAATAAGATGCTAGCCTTTTGTTAAATTAATTTAGATGTTTTTATTGAAAATTAACTAACATTTCAAAGAAGAAGGGAAATATCCCTGATCATAATATCTTCTCGCTTTTGAAACTTCATTATATTTTTGAAACTACAGTCATACACAGTAAAATACAGATTCAATGATAGAACAATACTCTTGTTATCTGCTAAATTCAAATCATATAGTTTCATGTTTTGTATAATACTCTTGGTTGATTTTAAAAATGCATAATGATATCAATATAAAAATTTAAACAATGTATATATAATATATATTCATATGTGTATGTATTTAATACATATACATAATACATAATAAAACATAAAATTGAAAAAGCACAAAATAAAAAAAAATCTAAGCTTATTTTAGTAGTGAGGTACTTATCATCTTCCTATATTAGAACTGCTTACAGTTTTCTCATGACTAATAACTATTTTTAAATAAATTCATTTTAATTCAATTCAATTTAATTTAATTCAATCAGTCAACTGAAATTCCAAAAATCAACATAGCTTATGTAGAATACTTTGACAGTCAAATCATTAAAGGGGGAGGGCATATGTATTCTCTCAGCTAGTGAGGCTGACCTTTTAAATACTTTTTTTCCAAAAACATACCAATGGAACCAAAACATTGTTGGCATCTTTGAGACACACTTAGGCCTTGGATATAAGTTATAAGATGGTCATAGTTTTGGAACCTAGTATTTGAAACCATCATACGACACAGTAGCTGACCAGGGGTTTGAAAATACTATAAAATATTTGATACCTGGAAAAAAATCTTCTGAAAGTAAACATTCATATGCATTTTTTTCTTTCTATTCCAAGAGTAATAGGATTGGAAGTATGAAGAAATGCACAATTGTGAAGGTTTTTGTTTTCTAAGTGAAGAAGCAAAGTAGAAATTTAAGTATAGTAATAGAAAGTATTAAATTTATTTCTAAATACACACTTCATGACAAATTTATATAATAGTTCAATTAAATAGTTATGGCATTTTGACATCATAATAATGCAACCACTGTCTCAACCACTGTCTCTCCATTAAGTATAATAGAACCTTGAGAAAATCAAATACCATCAATTGGAAAGGCTAAAAAATCAGATAGCAACATCTGTCTTCCAATATAATTATATAACTTACTAATGTCATAATGTCATAAATAATCATATGAAATGCTTACCAAATTTAAAAAGTTTTAAGAAAGATAATTTGCTAATTACCTTTATCCTATAATAATTGAGTTTAAATGAGAAGATTAGTGATTTTTAATTAAAATTATATATCTATATCTATTAATAAGTGTGTATCTCAGTACCAAAAATGATATCAACATAGGTATACTCTCTCATAGGAAAAGCATACACATTTGGTTCTTCCTAAACTTCTGTCATAATTTAAAAACTATATGTTTTTAAGTTTATCATGGACGAGTAAATTCTTTGAGTAAAATATAATTGTTTCATATTTCTTTTTAAGAATTTATCTATTTATTGATTTTAGAGGGAGGGAGCACAAGCAGAAGAGGGGAGGAGCAGAGGGAGGGGGCAAGCAGACTTCCATGTTGAGCACGGAGTACAACAGGGGCTTGATCCAGAGACCCTGAGCTTAGGACCTGAGCTGAAATCACAAGTCAAGACACTCAACCAACTGAGCCGCCCAGTCAACCCTTGTTTTACGTTTCTTTTTAAGACAGATCTCCTGGGGTGCCTGGGTGGCTCAATCAGTTAAGCCTCTGACTTGACTTCTGCTCAAGCCATGAGGTCAGGTCATGAATTCAGGGTCAAGAGATGGAACCCTGCCTCAGCTCCAAGCTGGGGGTGGAGCCTGCTTAAGATTCCTCTCTGCCTTTCCCCTGCTTTCCAAATCCCGTGCATGTGCCTGCACCCTCTCTCATTCTTGAAAAAAATACAAAAACATATACTATCTTTTTGTGCATTAGATTTACAGAGAAATGCTTTCTTCTTTGAAACTATGGGAAATACTATGTGATAAGTTATGAGCGAAGATAGCTGAAAAAAAATGGCTTATAAATGTCAGGATAATGAACCATCCAGTTAACTAAAATGTAGTTTCAAATCATGCCTATTTTATTTCATTCTATTACATGAAGTAGTTTCCAAAGCACTAAGGCGCCACACAACAAAACATTATTTAATTGCTCTCTGTTATAATGCCATCCTGATAACAAAATTTCATTCAATAATTGAACAATCATTTTCAAGTGCCTTATGAGTACTGCAGGAAATACATAGATGAAAAACACAAGCTTCCTCAACTTCAAGGTGTTTATTAGTGAGAGAGATAGTCACCAAACCTACTCTATTGCAGAGTGGAATTAAGCAAATGCTAAGAGAAATATAAAGCATCTATATAGCAGCACAGAAATGCAAGCAATTAATTTACCTTGAAGAGAAATCAGGCTGCCAGTTTCAAGATTAAAAGCTCAGTTATGAAATGAGTTAAAGAAAACTTGGTAAATCTAGCAAACCTCATTAAAATTACCATTAGTGGAGGGTGCTCAAAGAAACTGATTCAAGTTATACAATGGTCTTGGCTTCATAAGTGGTGTGACTATTTTTCTTTGTCTCCACAGTGATTTTAGCATAAACTTGAAGAAAGCCAAGTACTACTAGCCTGATGCCATTTTAAATTAAGATTTGCTGATATTTCATAAAAATATACAATAATGAAGTAATTTTTCCCCTTCCAGTTGATCATATACTTTCCGTCTTTCATCTAGCTGTTAATATGGTAAGATGATATTATATCAGAGATGAACTAGCCTTGTTGATAAATCTATTCACTTTCTTTGATCTCTTTATTTCCTGTTTTTGCCCACTGTGACTATTCCAGTTTGTAACAATGGCAGTGTCATCTATAAGAAGTCTGTTTAGCAAAATTTTGTAAAGACAGCTTGCATATTTTTGTTGGATGGTATTTTTGGTCAGTTAGTTGAACTAAATTTCCACCTCCATCCTATGCACACACAGAGATGACAGCTCAAATGTTAGAAAAATGTCTTAGATATTTATTCAACCAAACTTGAAACCAAAAGAGGAGAATAACTTACCAGGGCAGAAGGCCCCCTCAAAAAATAAATAAAATAAATTCAGATAGAAGAGATAGAGGTGAAATCCTCATAGTTATTAGAAGTAAATATTTGTCATAAGAACTGGGGGGCTGATGGGCCTCTGGTAACTGAAGAAAGCAGAGTCAAGTTCCTATTGTTGAACTGTTTCTTTGAGTGAAGGCACCATCATTCTAGCCTGTCCATATTTAGCTCCCTCCCATCTTTTTTCACCCATACCCTTTAGTAATCCACCACATTGTATTCCTAATACTTATCAAATGTTCCTGGATCCTACTGCCTTCTCCCCAATCATTAGGTTAGTTTTTTCTTCTATTACTTCAATAACATCCTAATTTGTCTTCTTTCAAGTTGGCTTCCTTCCATAGGATTCCTTGCTTGACCATAGTAATTATATTCATAAAACATAAGTCTAAGTGAAACTCAATGTTCATCTCTTTTCCTTGTATTTCATGGCTCTCCTTTAACCCTCAAGTCTCATACCTCTTAACAGATGCATAACATCTTTCCCAATCTCATCCTTTCCTACTTCTCCAGATTTCTTACATTCCTCTTCTTCCATTTTTTTCCCATCTTTGTCTGTATATTGTAATTTTACAGTTATAATCTTCTTCTTCCCTCTGTGTTCCACCCATGCACGTTTCTGTGCCTCCACTACTATTAGAATGCTTTTATCTTGTGTACCGTGTCCCCATGTACTTCAGGATTTCTCAAGCATTCTGTGTTCATTTGGAGGCCTTCCTCCCTGCCCAATCAACTTACCCTTACTGCCTCTGGAATTTATCCTTCCATTCTTTCTCCACTATGGTATGTACACTATTACACAAAAGTGAACCATAGATGCCTTGTTTTATGGTTTTCTTTCCTACTCTATACACCACTGATTGTTGAATTAGTGGATGAACTGCTCTGTTGTGAGTGGTATTGGAAAAGACAACTCTTTAAGAGCATGAATTCATTTATTCTCTTTGGGCCTCAGTTTAGTAATCAATTAATTATTGGAGATTGAATAAACTGTTCTTTAAGGCCTTTGTATAGTCCTTAAAATGGCCTACAAATTCTTCTAAGATCTGATCCTATCACTTCTCTGACCTCATTCTCTATTAATTTCAATTGTTTCCGCCATACAATCTCTTTTCTGTTCCCCAAATACACCAGGAATGCATCCTTCTTAGGACAGTTATACTACCTAGTTCCTAGTTTTGTTTTCCTTTTTTCTATAACAACTTTCTCTTTGTAACACCATTTTATTTACTATTTATTATGTTTACTGATTATTGTCTAACTTTTTTTTTTTTTGGAATGTCAGCTCCTGGAAGGCATAAATCTTTGTACAGAAGTATATTTTACGTGAACAGAAAATGTCTTATGACATCAGTAATTACTTGTTGACATGAATATGGGTAATATTTAGTTCTGTGAATAAAAGCCATCATTCAAAATCACTGCTTTTCAATTAATCTTTATATATTCTCACTCTTGTATCTGACTTTGCTCAACATGTCTAGTTAGAAGTCTGTTTCCTGGGGCGCCTGGGTGGCACAGCGGTTAAGCGTCTGCCTTCGGCTCAGGGCGTGATCCTGGCGTTATGGGATCGAGCCCCACATCAGGCTCTTCCGCTATGAGCCTGCTTCTTCCTCTCCCATCCCCCTGCTTCTGTTCCCTCTCTCGCTGGCTGTCTCTATCTCTGTTGAATAAATAAATAAAATCTTTAAAAAAAAAAAAAGAAGTCTGTTTCCTCTAAATTCTAAACATATCTTGCCTATTCATTAAATCTGTAAAGTCTCTCTTCAAATCCAAATTAGGGTGAGAAAATTTGACTCATCTCCTTAGTTAGAAGTGATTTCTCCCTATACAAAGCTACTGAAGCATTTATTAGTATCACTTACTTGATTTTTAATAATTAAATCTAATGCAAAATGTTACTTTGAATAATTATCAATTATTTTATCAAGTAAGTTATAAATCTCCATAAGTGCTTTGTGCATATATATGTATTGCATTGTATGTATATATATGTAGTTTGCACTGTTCTGCTTCCCACAATTAAAATAAAAAATAGACATTAACTATATGAAAATGACTTGATGCATTATGTAAAAAACAGTAAATTATATCCACCACTTAATTAATCCAAAGTGCTCTTTTTTCATTATTTTTGTGGGTTTTATTTAGTTGCCAAATAAAAACGTATAATTTTGGTTTCTCTCCATGGGATGGAAAGAACAAGAAAATTATTTCTTCAAATGAGTTTGATATAATTAGGATACTGCTAATTATATTGTATTTTAATGGCTACCAATCAAGGATCCACTAAAGCTCAGTAAGTTCATGTGGAAGGTTAATGGCTAGAGAAATTAATTCGATTTATTTCCTAATTCAAACTGAAAAGTCACATGAAGTTTTCCTGTCCTCTGTTGATTGAGGGGCAAATGCTCCAGTAACAATTCTTATAGCATATTAATGATACAATGAATTGAGAGCACTCTATTTTATCTCCAAATTGCAACTAAAAACTTCTCATGTTTAACAGTCATAATAACTTTTAAAAACAAAAATAATTTTAATCACACTAACACAAAGCATTTTATTCAAATAGATCACTCCAGTTGTCTTAAAAGAGATGTGTTCCTAACATGTTGTCTACTTACTTCCCCTATAAAAAAGACCTGCATTCTCTTCATTTTAAACTTAAAAGTAAATATCTTTTATGTATTTATTATGTTTTGTTCCAAACAATGAGTTAATCTTTCATGTACATATTTATCTCATTTTTTCCTCTCTATAATTATAAAAATTATTCCTCAAATCCTCACATTTCTGCATGGAGTAAGTACTATTATCAGGATGCAATTACGAATGCGATGTGAATGGTAACTCCTCAGCTTGGGAACAAGGTGGCTCTGGTAATTAGTTCCACTTTTTCAAAAGAGAAATGAGTAAGTTAGAGATAATGTTGGAACTGTATTCAAATACAGAAGTCCAATAAGAGACAAAACTAGCACTTGAACCCAGTCAAAACCAGCACTTGAACCCAGTCAAAACCTAAAGCAGATCAGGACACATCTCAAATCCTTACAATGGGTTTCCATCTCAGACTAAATATCAAAAGTTTTTCAATGGCATATACAATATACATAATCTATCTTCATCTCCCATTTTTTCTCTACTCCTTACCTAACATTCTCCCTTTTATTTTATCTTCCAGAACACACTGGAATTCTTGTTCTTTCTATAAAAAAATTTAAAAAGGTAGACAAACTGCACCTTTAGGGTCTGACAAAGGCACTGCCTGCAAACACCGAGGTTTTCCCTCCATATATTGACATGACTTGCTTCCTTCTAAACCTTTAATCAAATGTCACTTTCACTGTGACAACCCAACTTGCAACCTACAATTACTACTCCCTTTTCTTGATTTAAGTTTCTCTATAGCACGTATCACCATCTGACAAAATACGTGTTTGACCCATTAATTTGTTTATTGACTATCTCCTATCTCTGGAATATAATATACATGAGGTTTGGAAGGTTTATAATTTTTTTCTGATGTAATTTCTTGGCTTAGAAAAGTGTTTGGAACAAAGTGACACACAAAAATGTTTCTTGGCTGAAACTGCCCAATATTGTCAAGTTGTTTTCCAAAGTAGTTGCTCAATACATAAACGTTCACTGTATGAATGTGCTTGTTTTCACATCACAATTACCTATGTTTTGCATGATAAATATTGTTGTTTCTTTGGGAAATTGGCAAGCAGAAACATTTATTACTATAAATTATAATTCATTACATTGTGAGATATGTTGAGCGTACATCCATTTTTTTCTCTCTTTTGGAGGTAGCTATCTGCTCATTACTTTTGTCCACTTTAGATCAACTTTTTAAATTTTCCTGGATCCTAGTTTGTTTTCTAACAATTTGCTGCATTGTTCATACTAATTCATTCATTATATCCCCTTCTTGTGTGAGTTTGGATAAAATCATTGCAAAGAAGTTTTTATCATTTATGTACGCTTTTGTTTGAATATTATAGATTAGATATAGATGTTATCAGTAAATTTAAATTAGTTTAATATATCATTGGAATTTAAAATATAGACATTTAAGGAAGATGCCTAACTTGCTGTTGTGTTTGAAAGTCTCTGGACTCCTTGTCTATAGGGATAAATGAAATCTTCTGTTCTACCCTACCTTCTGGCAATGTGAGCAACTTTGGAGACTATCATGGATATGGAAGGGGGAAAATCCTAGGGTGAACATCTCTGTAAATTCATATATTTAATATCAGAGATTTGTCCAGGAGTTTGTGTTTTGTAGCATAACTGTAAGTGTTGCATTTATATGGGTGAAATAAAATGTTTTAACTGATTCAAGGATTTATCCAATCTGATAATATCACACAGTTTTTAAGTAGTAAAATGAGGCTTGAACTATTACCTCATAATTAAAAAAAAATTCCTTGCAGTATTCCATGTTATTTAAGCTAAAATCCATTAATATACACTGACCTAATTTTTGTATTCGAGGAAATGAAAGATTCCTTTTCTCCCACCTACATCAGAATAAAATACACTGAGACCTATAAGATCACAAGGAGGCAGCCATGCAAAAACTGCATTTGCGCTTTCCAAACAGAGTCGGAAGAAAGGATATTAGATCTGAGAGAGAACGAATTTGACATAATGAAGCGAAAGAAGGCGGCCAGTGAGGCAGTTGAAGAGCAAATGGGATGCAGGGAGTCATCGGAGGGAAGGGTTATTGCAAGAGAACAGAGGAGACAGAAGCCAGATCTTGTAGTCATTACTTTTTAGTTTATTCTTGTTTTTTTATTTAATTGGTTTACAGCTATAAACACACTTGATAATTTTATTTTTTATGAGAACAGTGGTAATATGAATCTAATAGAATCACCAAAGGTGGTGGAATAGAGTGAAATAGAAGGTCTATGAAAATATCCGTTAGTTCTATATTTGATTCAACATAATAATAAAAACAGATGAATGCTATATATTTGATAAATATCTTCCTTAAATTCTGTTTATATTATTATTTGGGGTATAATAAATGATTAACTGTGTCCATTTATTATCAGCATGTTATTAAATCTGTTTGAGGATTTTAAAAATATTTATTCCAGACAGCAGTAGGAATGGATAGTAACAATTCATATAACGGGAGATTTTACGGATAGTAACCTGATAAATTGTATTGCTTTGCTGTAGCACCCTGAATTTTGTGATTTAAAAATACCAGACTTTTATTATGAAAGATAAGTTACTATCACTTAGTGACTTTGTATAAGTTCTTAATTTCAGTTCTAATTTAAATGACTCCATTGTCCTATTACACTGGGAAGGGGGAAATAAATGAGTCACCTTGTTACAAAATGTGAGGAAGTGTCATCTTTGATATTATTAGTCCCTGCATTGTGTTAAGCAAGCTGATTTTATGTGCTGGAGCAAAACCCATGGCTCATAAACTCAACAGAGGTGAGTGAGTTATGATGGTCTTGGAAATACGTTAATGAAATTCTGCAAACATCAGTATGGTACATTAGTCTTCATCACATTTGGCTTTATTAAACACACAGATAGATGGGAGGCTGTCATGTATGCCAATTGTTTTGCTTTTTCAAAATGACCTAAGGAAATATAAAAGTTTTTCTCTTTTTTTCAGCTATTTTAACATCATATGTAAATGATAAAATTTCATAGTTTGGTGATTTAAAGAATGAGACAGTTTAGGATTTTTTCATCATCATGATTTAATATTTGTCAACGATCTATAATACATTGGACAACACAGGGGGAAAAAGGACACTGCAAAGACACAGTCTATGCCTTTAATTTATGTTTGCTTATTTTCTCTAAAGACTAGAGAAAATATGTTTGCTTCAGGGTACATGGTTTGAAAGCTGAAGTTTTCCATCAGAACCAATGGGGCTTATACCGTAGGAAGGGCTAAGTTGGTCTGTTCATTTCAAGGCAAAATAGACATTAAAATGTAAGTTATACCAACTAATAATAAAAATTCAAATGTTGAGCTTATTGAAGAAAAAAAAATTTGCTCTATCAACC
Organism: Ailuropoda melanoleuca; assembly: GCF_002007445.2. Taxonomy (NCBI): domain Eukaryota; kingdom Metazoa; phylum Chordata; class Mammalia; order Carnivora; family Ursidae; genus Ailuropoda; species Ailuropoda melanoleuca. The sequence goes on from NC_048224.1 coordinate 117,496,067, forward strand.
TAATTATATGTTCAGCTTTTGAGTTCAAATTAAAAACACGATTTGCAATCAGGATTTCCTTTTTCTCCTTTGGGTTAATATATAATAGATCATGTAATCAATTTAGATTTTGGAACAGAAAGGTGGCAGTCACTTTCAAAACGTAATATATACCCTAAAATATTATATCAACTGTATTCTGAATGCATAATTCAGCCCTAGGACTTTCCTTTAATATATTCTCTATACTATTGTCAAAACAAAGTATTTCAAACACCAAACTCATCCTTCTTTTCCAACACAGTATTCACATTTCTCCAACATATCCTTTCTCCCACAGCCACATTTTGTTAATATATATAATATTTATATCTAAAATATCTAATTTATTTCTAATATCATCTAATATCACTATAATATGAAATATATATGTGTGTATGTGTATAAAATAACATTCTTAGTGTGCTTATCCTTATTTGATTCCCTTATATATGGCAAGGTAATGATTACGTTTCACAGCAGAGCATTAAACAAGTTCTCCAGGGGAAGATTTTCTTTTGTTTCAGTTGTTGCTACTCATTTATTGTGATGATGATGAAGATGATGATGATTCTTAATTTTTGGTATCTGTTATTCCTGGTCATAATGTAATGCTGTACATTTTCTAGGCACTCAGTGTTATTAGCTGGCTATATAAATATATACTATCTATTTATCTATGCAATTTGTGAGTGTATATGTATATATACACACATATATATACACTATATGAAAATATGTATGCATTTATATTTATGAATGTATAAATTATGACTTTATAATATCCACAAATCCAGAATCATATCATATTCTACAAACCCAATTGTAAAATCAAATTTGAGATGTGGAAGCTTATAAGATAAAATAATGTAAGTTATACAACCACACCTATAAAGAAAATGTAACCCTGTGGTGCTAGACAAGGATATGAGAAACGTATTTTTNTATATATATATATATATTTAACAGGCATTGAAAATTATTTAATGAGGGGAGAGCAAGCATCTTATAAAAATATTCTTTGGGTTGTTTTCTAAAGACCAGAGATGTGGGTGTAAATGCTGTTAATGGAACATGCTACTTGGCTTCAGTGTGGATGGCAAGATGCTAGTGTGGCTGAATTCTAGCACTAGTTCTAAACTACCTCACAGTTACTAGGTGTTGCCTTTAATCAGAATAGAATGATCTGCAAAACTACTTGGTAATTAACCAATTATTGGATCCCATGACAAATACAGTTGGGTGCAAGTTTATAATTATACAATTAGAATTATATAATTAAAAAAAGAAAAACCTACAGGTCTGGTAAAAAGTTCCCTAACTTGATTCACTATAATACAGAATCTCTACCCATGACTCATCTTCCAGATGAATCAATTCATACCCTATATGGATCCATGGAGTATTCCTAAGTAAAAAGGACACTATGACACTACATGCACCTGTTATAAATCGTCATCCTCTTTTCCTAAGAGATAAATGCNAATATCACACAGTTTTTAAGTAGTAAAATGAGGCTTGAACTATTACCTCATAATTAAAAAAAAATTCCTTGCAGTATTCCATGTTATTTAAGCTAAAATCCATTAATATACACTGACCTAATTTTTGTATTCAAGGAAATGAAAGATTCCTTTTCTCCCACCTACATCAGAATAAAATACACTGAGACCTATAAGATCACAAGGAGGCAGCCATGCAAAAACTGCATTTGCGCTTTCCAAACAGAGTCGGAAGAAAGGATATTAGATCTGAGAGAGAACGAATTTGACATAATGAAGCGAAAGAAGGCGGCCAGTGAGGCAGTTGAAGAGCAAATGGGATGCAGGGAGTCATCGGAGGGAAGGGTTATTGCAAGAGAACAGAGGAGACAGAAGCCAGATCTTGTAGTCATTACTTTTTAGTTTATTCATTTGTTTTTTTATTTAATTGGTTTACAGCTATAAACACACTTGATAATTTTATTTTTTATGAGAACAGTGGTAATATGAATCTAATAGAATCACCAAAGGTGGTGGAATAGAGTGAAATAGAAGGTCTATGAAAATATCCGTTAGTTCTATATTTGATTCAACATAATAATAAAAACAGATGAATGCTATATATTTGATAAATATCTTCCTTAAATTCTGTTTATATTATTATTTGGGGTATAATAAATGATTAACTGTGTCCATTTATTATCAGCATGTTATTAAATCTGTTTGAGGATTTTAAAAATATTTATTCCAGACAGCAGTAGGAATGGATAGTAACAATTCATATAACGGGAGATTTTACGGATAGTAACCTGATAAATTGTATTGCTTTGCTGTAGCACCCTGAATTTTGTGATTTAAAAATACCAGACTTTTATTATGAAAGATAAGTTACTATCACTTAGTGACTTTGTATAAGTTCTTAATTTCAGTTCTAATTTAAATGACTCCATTGTCCTATTACACTGGGAAGGGGGAAATAAATGAGTCACCTTGTTACAAAATGTGAGGAAGTGTCATCTTTGATATTATTAGTCCCTGCATTGTGTTAAGCAAGCTGATTTTATGTGCTGGAGCAAAACCCATGGCTCATAAACTCAACAGAGGTGAGTGAGTTATGATGGTCTTGGAAATACGTTAATGAAATTCTGCAAACATCAGTATGGTACATTAGTCTTCATCACATTTGGCTTTATTAAACACACAGATAGATGGGAGGCTGTCATGTATGCCAATTGTTTTGCTTTTTCAAAATGACCTAAGGAAATATAAAAGTTTTTCTCTTTTTTTCAGCTATTTTAACATCATATGTAAATGATAAAATTTCATAGTTTGGTGATTTAAAGAATGAGACAGTTTAGGATTTTTTCATCATCATGATTTAATATTTGTCAACGATCTATAATACATTGGACAACACAGGGGGGAAAAAGGACACTGCAAAGACACAGTCTATGCCTTTAATTTATGTTTGCTTATTTTCTCTAAAGACTAGAGAAAATATGTTTGCTTCAGGGTACATGGTTTGAAAGCTGAAGTTTTCCATCAGAACCAATGGGGCTTATACCGTAGGAAGGGCTAAGTTGGTCTGTTCATTTCAAGGCAAAATAGACATTAAAATGTAAGTTATACCAACTAATAATAAAAATTCAAATGTTGAGCTTATTGAAGAAAAAAAATTTGCTCTATCAACCTAATTAAATGTTCAGCTTTTGAGTTCAAATTAAAAACACGATTTGCAATCAGGATTTCCTTTTTCTCCTTTGGGTTAATATATAATAGATCATGTAATCAATTTAGATTTTGGAACAGAAAGGTGGCAGTCACTTTCAAAACGTAATATATACCCTAAAATATTATATCAACTGTATTCTGAATGCATAATTCAGCCCTAGGACTTTCCTTTAATATATTCTCTATACTATTGTCAAAACAAAGTATTTCAAACACCAAACTCATCCTTCTTTTCCAACACAGTATTCACATTTCTCCAACATATCCTTTCTCCCACAGCCACATTTTGTTAATATATATAATATTTATATCTAAAATATCTAATTTATTTCTAATATCATCTAATATCACTATAATATGAAATATATATGTGTGTATGTGTATAAAATAACATTCTTAGTGTGCTTATCCTTATTTGATTCCCTTATATATGGCAAGGTAATGATTATGTTTCACAGCAGAGCATTAAACAAGTTCTCCAGGGGAAGATTTTCTTTTGTTTCAGTTGTTGCTACTCATTTATTGTGATGATGATGAAGATGATGATGATTCTTAATTTTTGGTATCTGTTATTCCTGGTCATAATGTAATGCTGTACATTTTCTAGGCACTCAGTGTTATTAGCTGGCTATATAAATATATACTATCTATTTATCTATGCAATTTGTGAGTGTATATGTATATATACACACATATATATACATATATGAAAATATGTATGCATTTATATTTATGAATGTATAAATTATGACTTTATAATATCCACAAATCCAGAATCATATCATATTCCACAAACCCAATTGTAAAATCAAATTTGAGATGTGGAAGCTTATAAGATAAAATAATGTAAGTTATACAACCACACCTATAAAGAAAATGTAACCCTGTGGTGCTAGACAAGGATATGAGAAACGTATTTTTCTTTATGCTAAATTTATAAATATGAGTGCACATAGCAGAGGTTTTGAATTTGATGTGCTGCCATAAATGTGGTAGTAATTGATTGGTCAGTAAGAGTTGACTGTAACCTGACTCAATGGGGTTCTACACAAAATGAAGTTGAAATATCAAAAATTTCTTGCTGAATTGGAAAGGGAAGATTCCAAGTCCACTGAAGATAGGAATGTTGGAAGGGATTTTATATTGCCTGCCGTGCTCATCTACCATTTAGATATGTTCCCAGAAGAGGTAAAAAAAAAAATATATATATATATATATATATTTAACAGTCATTGAAAAATTATTTAATGAGGGGAGAGCAAGCATCTTATAAAAATATTCTTTGGGTTGTTTTCTAAAGACCAGAGATGTGGGTGTAAATGCTGTTAATGGAACATGCTACTTGGCTTCAGTGTGGATGGCAAGATGCTAGTGTGGCTGAATTCTAGCACTAGTTCTAAACTACCTCACAGTTACTAGGTGTTGCCTTTAATCAGAATAGAATGATCTGCAAAACTACTTGGTAATTAACCAATTATTGGATCCCATGACAAATACAGTTGGGTGCAAGTTTATAATTATACAATTAGAATTATATAATTAAAAAAAGAAAAACCTACAGGTCTGGTAAAAAGTTCCCTAACTTGATTCACTATAATACAGAATCTCTACCCATGATTCATCTTCCAGATGAATCAATTCATACCCTATATGGATCCATGGAGTATTCCTAAGTAAAAAGTACACTATGACACTACATGCACCTGTTATAAATCGTCATCCTCTTTTCCTAAGAGATAAATGCCATTTGCTAAGGTAACTCTGTACTTAGTAAATTAATGCTAGTTTTCATATATAAATGTATACATTTCCTGTTATATTCATTATTAAATCTCAGAATGGCACTGTTGTTGTGGTGGTGGCTTACCATTTTCTTGTTACGTATGTGTTTGCTCATGTTTGTCTTACTTATCAGTCCCTTACTAGGTAATAGAAGTCTAGTCAGTATTGCACATCTAATATTTCCTTTGGAACTCCTACATGACCCAGGGACAGATTTTTCACCACTGTCGATCATATGGTCACAAGAGGTAAGTCTAATTTAAAGTTGCCATAGAGGTCCTCTGGCTTAAAATCCTTCACTAGGTTTTTTTTTTTTTTTTTAAAGATTTTATTTATTTATTTGACAGAGAGAGAGAGACAACCAGTGAGAGAGGGAACACAAGCAGGGGGAGTGGGAGAGGAAGAAGCAAGCTCTCAGCAGAGGAGCCTGAANAGCAGGCTCCCAGTGGAGGAGCCTGATGTGGGGCTCGATCCCAGGACTCCGGGATCACGCCCTGAGCCAAAGGCAGACGCGTAATGACTGAGCCACCCAGGCACCCCCTTCACTACGTTTTTGAGCCTAATACATTCTTTTTACAAGATGTCTAATACCATCAAAAGCATCAATCTTATTGCACAATAATTACGATTTTTGTTGTCCCATACTGATAGAACACTGAATCAATCCCATGTTTTCCCCTTTTCTTATACTTCTTGTCAATTAATAATAGCTTAATGTTAAGTAATAATGGTGTGACAATTTCCAAACACCATGATCAGTAGATTCATTATCATCTTAAGTGAGGTAGCAATCCATCCCAAGGGTTTGTTTTCTGAAACAGCCCCTACTGGCAATTTTCTGAGCCTGGATTCCTAAAAAAAAAACAAACCTGACACACAGGCTAAATGTCAAGACTCTTTTTTGAAAGGTACAATCCTAAGGGAATATGAGTAAGACAGTAGGGATGTGAGACAGGAAAAACAGGAATTGTGCTATGAAGCATTAGCTCCCTGGTTATTGTTTCACATTAAGCCCTAAAGAAACACAGTTGCTTGCATAGCAGATACATCTATCTATATGTCATATGGACTGGCCCCATGGAAAATTGCCTTGAGTATTTAGGAGAAAAGGAGAAAAAAATTATCTAACTATTATCCTCTCATTTCCTGTTTGATTTGATTCAGACAAGAACAGTTTCAGTGCCTGAGGCTAACCAGCCTCATGAGCTAGTGGTCTGTTTTAACCCACATGACCTGTCATACCACTGAGCAGGAATCTAATTTCTAGCATGGGTGTATAACAGACCAGCTAATACAAACATTAAATGTGTATGGGGGGGGGTAACTTCCTGGTTGGTGTTAGTGTGAGGACATAAAAAAAAATAACATTGCTAATATCCTTCATATGATCACAAATAAAATTTGGTCTCAGCATTACACCATATACAAGATCATTTCTAAACAGTTTAAAAGTAAAAATATGCAAAACACATTATATAAAACATTTTGAAGGAAATTCAGACATCTTCATGTCCTTGGTAGAGGGGGTTACTATTGTAACAAAACAGAAAGTTGAAATGAAAATGAAATATTGAAATAAAATTTTAACTACCTTAAATTCAAGAATATTTGTTGTTCAGCAGATAACTGTAAAATGTGTGTAAAGAAAGCCACAAACTGGGATAAGATATGTGGAAAACATGCAGGTTACAAAATGATAACAATTAACTATAGTGGTGTCTTTAAGAATGAAGGAAAAAATACAAACAAATATATAGATAGATAAACAAAATCATGGACCATTATTGGAAAGAATAAGAATCATGTTGGCACATTAGTAACCAGTAACAATCTATATAATCATTAGTAATTAAACCACAATGACATAAGGTTTGATACTGATTGAACTGGCAAAAAATACAAATGTAAAATTACATAACATCAGAGAATTTGAACTGTGGCGCCTGGATGTCTTAGTCAGTTAATTAGCCAACTCTTGATTTCGCTCAGGTTATGATCTCAGGATCCTGACATTGAGCCCCAGTGTGGAGCCTGCTTAAGATTCTCTCTCTCCCGTTCTCTCTGCTCTTCCCTACCCCTACTCGCATGCACATGCACACTCTTTCTCTCTCTCTCCTTCTTTAAAAAAAAAAAAACAAAAAAAACAAAAAACCCCCCAAAAACCAAAACCCCCCCAAAAACAAAAAAGAAACCCAAAAAACAAAAAAACCTTAGTGAACTAAGGATAAAGAAAACATCCTTCACAAGAAAAAAATTTAATAACACACCTACATCAAATATTTTAAGTGATGGAGAAATTGTACCTTTATTCTCTAAGATGGAAGTAAGATAGTGATGCCTTATCATCTCTCATTCTTTACGTGGCACTATGTTTTCCAACCAGAACTAAAAGACAATAAAAAAGGGTGAAATGTTAAGATAAAAAATGAAGGTAACCAGATTAGCCTTACTTACAGACAAAATGATAAAAAGATTTGATCCCATTCTAATCTAAAAAGATTAGAAATAATAGGTTCAGCAAGATTCTGAGTTTGAGGGGCGCCTGGGTGGCACAGCGNATGGAGAAATCGTACCTTTATTCTCTAAGATGGAAGTAAGATAGTGATGCCTTATCATCTCTCATTCTTTACGTGGCACTATGTATTCCAACCAGAATTAAAAGACAATAAAACAGGGTGAAATGTTAAGATAAAAAATGAAGGTAACCAGATTAGCCTTACTTACAGACAAAATGATAAAAAGATTTGATCCCATTCTAATCTAAAAAGATTAGAAATAATAGGTTCAGCAAGATTCTGAGTTTGAGAATTGATTCACAGAAATAAATTGGATTTTTCAAGAACAATAGTCAATTAAAAGTTATTAAAACATAAGACAACTTACAGTGTCCACAAAAACTATAAATTACACTATAAATTATAAATTTAATGCATATTAGCATCAAGGTGATGTTAAAATTTTTCTGAAAGTCATAAATGATGGTCAGAATAAATATTGAATGGTGAAGGCAATATAATGAGGATATCAATTCATTTCAAAATGATCTTTAAAATTATTTTATATACATATGATATAAATAAGTAATTTTAAAAGTAAGCCAAAAGGGAGAATCTTAAAGAAATTTAGACATTTTAAACCATTTTTTAAAAGGGCAGCTCTACTGTTGGGAATAAACAGGAAGTTTGGATATCTATTTATANGAAGGCAATATAATGAGGATATCAATTCATTTCAAAATGATCTTTAAAATTATTTTATATACATATGATATATATAAGTAATTTTAAAAGTAAGCCAAAAGGGAGAATCTTAAAGAAATTTAGACATTTTATACCATTTTTTTAAGAGGGCAGATCTACCGTTGGGAATAAACAGGAAGTTTGGATATCTATTTATATATCTCTATCTATCCATCTATCTATCTATCTATCTATCTATCTATCTATCTATCTATCATCTATCCTCTATCTGTCATCTATCATCTATCTAATTTATTCTAGGATAAATATGGGGGAACAAATCAATATATGTGACAAACTAATCTAATATATCAAGCAAGCTGGCTCACTCCCTTGAAAATAATAAAAGGAGATCTCTGCATCATCTACAGATTCATCTGGCTTCAATGTGAGTAAATAAATGATGAAATAATTACAAGGAAATATAAATTCTATATATTGCATCTGGGAAAGGACTTTTGAAATAGCATATCTTAAAACATAAAAGAAAGCACGAAGAACTGATGAATTTAATTATAACACACTATATGCCAAGCTTAGGAAAAGTTATATCCAAACTCAAAAACCTACAAGAGTCTAAAATTTAAAATAAAAGCGAACTTTTGTAAATCACTAAGAAATAAAGCAGGAAACACAATGGAAAAATGGAGAACTATATAAACAAGCGTTTCACAGAGGATAAAACTGAAATAAATTCTCTATAAGGTACACAAAATCATAACAATTAATAAATGAAAATAAAAATATACCACATTGGGGGCACCTGGGTGGCTCAGCTGGTTAAGTGTCTGATTCTTGACTTTGGATCAGGTCATGATCTCAGGGTCCTGAGATGGAGTCCCGTGTGGGGCTCTGTGCTGAGCATGGAGCTTGGTTAAGATTCTTTTTTCCCTCCCAATCCCTCTGCCCCTCCCCCTCGTTGACACTTGCACTTTCTCTGTCTCTCAAAAAAAAAAAAAATGTACTACATTATATCCATAACGTTTTCAAAGATAAAATACTGGATTATACTTATGGAACTGAAGAAAACTTTGCACTGGTAGTAGAAATTTGGCTGGTGCAGTATTGGCAAGTAGTTTACTATATTCAGTCAACATACATTCTATGAGTTGGCAATCCCTTGCCAGAATATAAAATTTAAACATTTTCCAAACACCATTACCAGAAGAATGCTGAATGAGCTCTGGTACATTTCATCTTCCAAAATTGTGTGAAAACTTCTCTTCTCTTCTCTTCTCTTCTCTTCTCTTCTCTTCTCTTCTCTTCTCTTCTCTTCTCTTCTTCTCTTTAATGAAGAGAAGTTTTGACCCAGTTTCAAAGCAGTGACTAAAGGTTCATCTTGAGCTGCTGAGTAAACCCATACCCCAACAACTTCCTATTCCTGTCTCTCACACTCTGCCACCAGTATGCATCTACCCTAATCACCCTAGGGCCAGATGCCATACAACTAGGGACAACCTCTCATTTTCCCAGATTCCACTGAACTATTCACATTAGCTGATCCACAAGGAACGCACAAAACCTAACTAACCTCACCTCCCTAGTCACACAAACTGCACCTACAGCTCCAGCTTATTGGTACCCTGTCTCTGTCCTGGGTGCAAACTCCTCTGTGGCCCCAAGTGACAGCCTTCTTCCCTTTTGAGCTGCAAAAACCAGTTTTTTTCTTTCATCTATCTGAGTGTCATTTGTATCTTTACACTGTGTCTTGCCATCAAAAGAAACTTTAAATCAGAAAACAAATCTCTTGAGAACTTTTGCTATGGGGGAAAGAATTGGGGTGATAAGAAGATTTGAGGGCAAGGGAAGTTGTGGGTTTTTTTTCCCCTCTCTTTATTAATTTTGTCAGAGACTGTAGGAAATTTAGATGCTGATGAGAATAATTTTACAAGGAAGGAAGTATTGTTGATTCAAGAGAAAAGATGAGACCATTTCAGGACCAAAGATTTTTTAAAAAGATTTTTATTTATTTGTTTGGCAGAAAAGAGCACAAACAAGGTGAGAGGCAGGCAGAGGGAGAGAGAGAAGCAGACTCCCTGCTGAGCAGCGAGCTGGATGTGGGGTTTGATTTCAGGGACCCTGGGATCATGACCTGAGCCGAAGGCAGATGCTTAACCGACTGAGCCACCCAGGTGCCCCAGGACCAAAGATATTTGAACAATCTATCCACACTGGTTGATAGATGTGATGGTGAGAAAAAGGAAAATTCACAATTAAATTGTTAATTCTAAAGCAGAAACAAACAAAAAAGTGGATATTGGGTGACAGTAATATTAATCTTATGCTACAGTATCAATGCATGCGGGCTCCTAAAAGAATACATTTCAACGAAACACAGTTAAAACTTCAAAACACTAATGTGTTGTGCTATGGATCAAGGAGTTTCCTCTAGGGTATGAAAACTTGGCTTCTTTTCATTACATTAAAAATAAAAATCATGCTGCAAGAACTGCTGAGTTCTGCATTTCTAGATGGAAATTAACCAATTTAAACAAAAAGCAGTGAAATGTGATTCACTCACTTACAATTAAGACTAGCTCAGTATATTCAGCCTCAAGGTACAATTTTTCTTTGGACTACCACTGTCTCCAGAGTATTCAGCAGCAATGTAAAGGGTCAGGGTTAATAAATTATTAAATATCCTACTGGGAACCTGCTGCCTAACCTATAACTTTTCTGAGCAGTATTGCAACAATGAGAAACGTGTGGGTATTTGATTTTATGCATATGTTTGCAGCTTATCCAGTTCTAAAGAACTTGGGTTCAAAAACTGTGCCTGATATTTATTCATAGTAAATTTTTCTTTAGTTCTGTAAAGTAATTTAAATTGCCAACCTCGGATTTTGATTTTGCGTACTTTCTACGCCTTTAGTATTTCCTTTTGGTGTGAAGCCTATGAATATACTTTTGAACTCTTTCTAACCAAAGCCATTTTTATCTTCTTGACAGCTATTTTTAATATGAAAATACTCTAAAATAATTTTCTCTGATGAATATAGCTGATTAAAAAGGTTGGCAATAGAGTTCTGACATAAAAAATTATTTTGTTTTAGTTTATTAACAGATGTTTTTGGATGACACAAATAGCTCCCATAAAGAAGCAAATATAAAATATTTTGTGGATTTTCAAATATTTTGATATTCCAATGTTACCTTTAGTATTCATTTATGTATTTTAAATATCATTTAGTTATTAGTAAACTGAATCATTATTCCATCTTTCCAACAGTGTATTTTAAAGAAAAATCAAACAGAAACATCAGAATTCCTGAAAAATGAGTTTCCTTGTTTGAGATATTTTTGTTGATATGAATATATACAGTATATACTGAGAGTTATCTTATAGTGAAAATACCTTATATTCTTGTAATGTCAGTGATTTGATTACAATGACAAAGAGAAAAAAGAGCATAATTTGGGGAAAATTTGTTTATGATAGCGGATATTGGTATATTTAACCCATCTGACCAATATCAAACTTGTGATCCTAACATAGTCTGCTGCTCAAGACACTTATTAGGTGTAAGCTTATTTGGATGTACCTTAAACCTGAGTTCCCCAAACTCTAAAGACTTATTTAGAAATTTGGAGTAAGCGTATGCAATTTTCCCTTAGCATCTTTTATGAGAAGCAATGTTACTAATATTAAAGTATACACAATTTGAAAAAAATGTATACTTTGGAAAAAGTAATCAAACAAATGAACTGAGGAGTTTTCTTTCATTACTTCCTGTTTATTAGTGTTCAAAACACATTTAACCTATTCACAGATAACCTGTCACAGATATTTCCTATGCTTATTTCATTTCTCTTTTTCGTTATATTAGTCATTGTGTTGATCATATATATATTGCTAATAATATGACATTCCTTAACTGTATTATTTCTGTATCTCTATTCTTAGAAGATACAGAAGACAAAGTGGTAAAAACCTGCACAGAGAAATGCAATTCAAATTTATACAAAATAAAAGAATTTTAATTCTACAGATGAATAGATAAACTTCCAAGAATATAATTTTATATGATAGATGTATAATCAAGTTATTACAAATCTGTTGTTCTGTGCATGAATGAGGACAGTGTGGCTGAAATTATCTTTGAGCCAGATAGAAAAACTTATTATGCATACGTACACTTATCAGTGGAATAACATCTGATATTTGGCTTGCGAGCAACATGATTTTTAAAATGCCAAACACTTGCATACAAAATTGATAAATGCATATGCCAATGGTTTAGGATTTTTTTGCCTAAGTGCAAGAAGAGAGGACTAGAAAAAGCCCTGGAGGTTCAGCTCTATTGTTACATTATTCTAATTTGTTTCTTTGGCATATTTATTATTATTAATTTATCAGTTCCTACTTCTCTCTAACCAGATTAAAATGCATTCAGCTTTACAACCCAGTTAATAAACACAGCAAGATGTAGAGATAGAAAGAGATCATATTTATATTTTCTCCAGGTGCCTGCTGAAAATTATTCCTCCTAAAAATGCTTTTGATATCCTCTCAAATCCTGACATAACTTTGATTTATTCTTTGAGTGTAACACCACATTTTTTTTCTCCCAGTGTTCCTATAAAAACATGGTTGTATCCAATCCAGTAATAACTCCCAAAGTTTCAAATCAAAGATTTATCATGCCAAGGAATAAATGGGAATAAGAGAAAGCTTGCCAGGAAAGTGCCATAGATTATGGAGGGGGAGGTTTGTTTCCAGGAAGAGATGACAGGTCTTCTCAACTGTAAGTTTTGGGTCAGGCTCTACAGTGATTTAGTTCAAGAGCAGTGCACTAAAGCAGAAAAGGCCAAGCAAGTCTTATAAATCTTGACAGGCAGAATGACAAATGTTATAGCAGTCAGGTAATGCACATTTCAAGACATGTAAAGTAAGTTTGAAGTACTAGTATCCCTGAGAAGAAACCCTGATTCTGAGCTGTCACAGCAAAAAAAAAAAAAAAAAATTTTGTTTTGTATTGTTTGCTGGGAGTGGAGAGTTGAGATAGGTCAGATCCCAAAGAGGTGGGTGGAAAAAAATTTGATGAAAATGATGACTCTGCTAAAGGTTTTGCAAACAAGTAATGCAATGAATATCTATGAGAATTTACACAAAATTAGGAACACAAGAGGATAGAAGTACATCTGAATTCTTTGCTTTGGCCCACATAAAGGTGCACCAGAAATTTCATGTTTCAATGCAACTCATGGGAAATGAGATATTTATGCAAATGTTGGAGCTTAGTGCTAAGCTTATACCATTAATTTTGATACATGGCTGTGCTGGGGGCACTTCGCAGCATCAGCAGTCCAACCATTCCAATGAAGAGATTCCTTGCTTTGACACATTTATACATTATGTCATATTCTTTTTATACGTACATATACATGTATAGATCTATCTATCGATCGATCTAGCTAGCTAACTAGCTATTCTCTATCGATCTGTCTCTGGGCTTTTAACACACATGGTGTTTGCTTGCCTTGTGGCTTTGACTCCATCCATGTTTGCTAGGAACTGATTCAGAAATCTATATACACCGAGAAGTCCTTAAATAGTAAGAATTCACACTTTAAAATCCTAAAAATGGGGTAATTCAAAATTATCTAGAATTATATGAATACATACTTAGGTATATACCAATATAATCGACGGAAAACATTTTTTAATCTATTGCTTCCTCATTAAACTTTATGGAAATTTTTAAAACATTGACTTTGGATCTAGAGTAGGAATGTCTCCCAACTCCACTACTCACTACCTTTATAATTCTGTACAAGGTACTAAAATTTTGTGCTTGTTTTTCCAGGTAAAATGGAAATGAAAATTGTTCCTGTTACATTGGATTGCAATAAAGATTAAATAAATAAATGTAAAACATAATATAGGATTACATCATATTATGATATCTATATATATATGCAAATACAAGCATATATACATATAAACCTATATCTTAATATATATAACAATGTACAGGATGTGATTTAAGTATAAAAAGCACAGTTTAGAATAGTGTGCATGGTTGCTAACTATTGTATTAGAAATGTGGGGGCACCTGAGTGGCTTAGTCATAAGCTTCTGACTCTTGATCTCAGCTCAGGTCTTGATCTCAGGGTTTGAGTTAGATCCCCATCCATCATGGAACCTACTTAAAAAAAAAAGACAAAATAAAAGAAATGTGGAGAACATGAATGAATGCTCAAAGGGCATGCCTGTAACTGGAAGAAATAAGAATGCGGAAGGACAGGAATAGACTCTAAACTACTTTAATACATCTTATTTTATAATTTTAACTATGAAATATGTACATTTCACATAGTTTAAAAACAATATTTCATTTAAAACATTTACAAATCTACTGGCACATGTGTTTGATATGCTGCCCTGATGACAATGGTAATGGAGATGATTATGTATGCTAGATATTTTAATAAGCCTGGGAATATCATCAAGAAAAAAACCACAAATGTTTCTTCTCCCAAAAAGCATGAAACACTCAGAACACAAAAGAGATGACAAAAATATCATATGGGACAGGGATAGTATTATTTTAATTGTGACGATACCTTCATATGACCTCTGATCAAACTTAGCAACTTAAACATAAGCATTTAGTACACTTCTCCATTTGAATAAAAGACAAGACCATACATAACTATTGGTNTAAATGGGAGGGGACAGAAGACAGTAGCATTGGACGGTTTTTAATATATTTACAAAAGATAAATATTTATGGAAGTGCTTTAAATAACAGCAATAAACTGAGTCCTAAGCGCTTACAGTAAGAAATGCTTACTTTCTGTCATAACATCACCATAAAGACTAAAATGTTTTAGACAATTGATATAATGCAAAGGCGGTAAAGTAATGAAACATGTTGCAAACAGGGTGGAAGTTTTCATCACAATCTTTTAAGAACTTACTATTAGCAGAGGCATAAAGGAGAAGATATAATAGATCATATACAAAAGATCAAGAATGAAAGTGAGATTGTAATTCTTTTTAGAAAAATTAGAAAATAACAATGCAAAACAGTCTGCATTCTTAGACAAAATGTTTCTCAACCTGTGTTTTCATCTAGAGAAACACTTATTCAAGTGTGAAAATATATTTTCCGATGTGTAAAATCCCCCAAACTTATCTGTTTTCCTCCTTTTTACAGGAAGTTGTTAGAGGATCCAACAGAATGTGAATGTGGCCAAAAATACTGAGATCACAAGATCAAGGAAACATAAGCCAGAACACCGACAGAGTTGAATGGAGTTTCCAGGATGGTGGAAAAAAGCCACTGCAGGTCAGTATTGTTCCTAGAGAGAGTAAAGTGAACCTGGAGTGAACCCAGTGAAAATAATAAGAAACTAGAGAAAAATTACTGACGGAGTGTTGAACAGTTTTGAAAAAAAAAATGGCATAAATAGAATGTAGGCTAATGTAAAAACAAGTCAATTATTGTTTTTTAAAAGAAAACAAAAGGATGAACAAGAAAAATATAACTTGATTTATAGGTTCATTGGCGATCAATACTTACATTAATTGTATGCTGATGTATTTAACACAAAATACATGATTTAACATAAAACGTATTCTTGCTTCATTTGGAGAAAAATGTTAAAGAGTTTATGTGTGGGGAAAGGATTATTCTCTGCAAGATAAATACTCATCCTATTTATTAGAATATCTTAAGCTATATCTGGAATTGTGAATCGAGAGATAGCAGTATAAACATTATTTGCAAAATATAAATATAAATAAAAGGAAAAAAAAGTCAGAAATTCTTGGCTGTAGTGCAGGGAACTGAAATTTTAAGTTCTTCATCTTTTATTTTGAGTCAGTTTAGTTGAGATTTACCCCCCTCCCAATGGTATACTTGTATTATTTTGGTGAGAAATACAAATTTATTTAAAAATGATTGCAGATAAGTGAAAATTGACAAGTAAACACTTTCAACATTTTCTAATTTTTACCTAAAATACAAACATAAGACAGCTTAATTTTTATTTTAAGTTTCTTTTTAAGATTTTATTTATTTGAGATACAGCAAGAGAGAGTGAGTGAGAGAGCAGGAGCAGGGCAGCAGAAGAAGCCTGATGCGGGGCTCAATCCCAGGACCCTGGGATCATGACCTGAGCTGAAGACAGACACTGAACCGACTAAGACACCCAGGCACTCTGACAGCTTAAATTTTAAAGTACCACACATATATTGTAACAAAAGAATATACAAATCTAAAATAAAAAAAAAACAAGCCACATGAAGCAGTTATTCATTGGATTTCATCCCAGAGAATCCTGTTTATAATAAATCATGTATCTTATCCAGGTTGCAGAAAACTGAGGAAAAGAGAAACCATTTTAACAGGTTAAAGCAGGAAGTGATTTTTTTAAAAGCTGAAGAAATTAAACCTGAGCTTATAAAAGGGACTTCTGAAACCACAGCACAGATGATGGTCACTAATTTTGCCTCTGTGAATATAGCCATCTGGAAGCTGCCATATCAGGAAGCTGCTTCCATAGATGCTGATTCGAGAACAAGCAGCGCATAACCTGATTAGGAAAAGAGCAGCCCTATCCTCAAACCACATCCTAAGCAGATAGCTGCAGAATTGTGCTGCCTCTTCCACAATCAGTGCCAGCAAAATGGTCACCTTGGACCATGTCAGCTCCTCACATCACTGCAATCCAGTCCTGAACCAAATTCACGCCAGAGTGCATCCGATTGGAAGGATACAAATTACCCCCAGAAGCCTAACTGCAAGGGAGTTTGAGAAAATGGTTTTTGCTTTCCAGCCAGGACAAAAAGGAAGAATAGTAGAAGGTTGAAATAGGTTTAAGCAAATCCATGTCACATGTACAAATTTCCTGTTCGGTGAGAACAAGTATATATTAGTCTTCAACTTGACTTTTCCACTACAAATAACAAGTCTCACCTTTGTAGTCTACCACTTATCTCATACATAAATTTAAAACCATTTATGGAATGATTGTCCTATATAGAAACTAATATTTTTATGCTATTTTCGTTGTTATTTCAGATAATACTGCTGTCAATACCGTGTGCGTCATATACAAGCACACTCTTATTTTTCTAGGGTACCTCCTCAGAATAGCATTGCTGTTTAGAAATGTACATCTTTACCTCAAATCAATATAGACAGTTTGACTCTCAAAAGAGTTGTACAAAATATATTTAACTCAAAAAAATTGTGTATTTTAAGGGCTCCTGGGTGGCTCAGTCAGTTAAAGACCCTAAGAGTGATGCCTGGGTGGCTCAGTTGGTTAAGCATCTGCCTTTGGCTCAGGTCATGATCCCAGAGTCCTGGGATCCAGTCCTGC
>NC_048224.1:117514783-117532860 GCF_002007445.2 Ailuropoda melanoleuca
TTCTTCATCTTTTATTTTGAGTCAGTTTAGTTGAGATTTACCCCCCTCCCAATGGTATACTTGTATTATTTTGGTGAGAAATACAAATTTATTTAAAAATGATTGCAGATAAGTGAAAATTGACAAGTAAACACTTTCAACATTTTCTAATTTTTACCTAAAAAACAAACATAAGACAGCTTAATTTTTATTTTAAGTTTCTTTTTAAGATTTTATTTATTTGAGATACAGCAAGAGAGAGTGAGTGAGAGAGCAGGAGCAGGGCAGCAGAAGAAGCCTGATGCGGGGCTCAATCCCAGGACCCTGGGATCATGACCTGAGCTGAAGACAGACGCTGAACCGACTAAGACACCCAGGCACTCTGACAGCTTAAATTTTAAAGTACCACACATATATTGTAACAAAAGAATATACAAATCTAAAATAAAAAAAAAACAAGCCACATGAAGCAGTTATTCATTGGATTTCATCCCAGAGAATCCTGTTTATAATAAATCATGTATCTTATCCAGGTTGCAGAAAACTGAGGAAAAGAGAAACCATTTTAACAGGTTAAAGCAGGAAGTGATTTTTTTAAAAGCTGAAGAAATTAAACCTGAGCTTATAAAAGGGACTTCTGAAACCACAGCACAGATGATGGTCACTAATTTTGCCTCTGTGAATATAGCCATCTGGAAGCTGCCATATCAGGAAGCTGCTTCCATAGATGCTGATTCGAGAACAAGCAGCGCATAACCTGATTAGGAAAAGAGAAGCCCTATCCTCAAACCACATCCTAAGCAGATAGCTGCAGAATTGTGCTGCCTCTTCCACAATCAGTGCCAGCAAAATGGTCACCTTGGACCATGTCAGCTCCTCACATCACTGCAATCCAGTCCTGAACCAAATTCACGCCAGAGTGCATCCGATTGGAAGGATACAAATTACCCCCAGAAGCCTAACTGCAAGGGAGTTTGAGAAAATGGTTTTTGCTTTCCAGCCAGGACAAAAAGGAAGAATAGTAGAAGGTTGAAATAGGTTTAAGCAAATCCATGTCACATGTACAAATTTCCTGTTCGGTGAGAACAAGTATATATTAGTCTTCAACTTGACTTTTCCACTACAAATAACAAGTCTCACCTTTGTAGTCTACCACTTATCTCATACATAAATTTAAAACCATTTATGGAATGATTGTCCTATATAGAAACTAATATTTTTATGCTATTTTCGTTGTTATTTCAGATAATACTGCTGTCAATACCGTGTGCGTCATATACAAGCACACTCTTATTTTTCTAGGGTACCTCCTCAGAATAGCATTGCTGTTTAGAAATGTACATCTTTACCTCAAATCAATATAGACAGTTTGACTCTCAAAAGAGTTGTTTGCTTCTTGTGTGTGTTAAATATTTTCTATCAAACTGTACTTTTTACATTAAACCTGGATATGAGGTATTTTTATTTCTTTCCTATTCAAGTTTTTATTTTGTGTTTAGCAAATGCTGTAGTTTTTTTTTTCTTTTAGAGTTTCTAGGTTATGTATTATGCTTTAGAAGTCGTTCCTTACATCTTAAAGCTAAGATTTGGGTATATACATAACAGGTAAAACTAAGGAAACTGTGTGTCTTCATATATACATCTCTCTCAGGAAACTAGTTCTCTTGTAGCCAGCATGTTGTACAATCATCGGAAAGTGCAAACACTAGCTGGAGATTCTTAGCATGTTCTTGGATTAAGAAGAAGAGGGAGAGATGGCAGGGGAGAAGGAGTTGTTGTCAAAGGAGAAGGGGGAGGGGGAGGGAGAGAAACAGAAGAAGGGGAGGGAGGAGAAAAGGAAGAGGAAAGAGGGAAGAGAGAAGAGGGAGAAGAAGAAGGAAAAGGAGAGGGAGAACAAAGCAAACTGGAGATAGAGCTCAGTTTCCTGGTGGGTTACAAATTCCTCACCCTGCAGTCAAAGGTCCTGTCAGGTACAGGAGCTTGCCAGAAACCCAGTCCGGAGTGTCCTGAGTGTTCTGGATATTAAAATTCAAATATTTTAGGGACACATGGGTGGCACTGTTGGTTAAGCATCTCCTTTAAGCTCAGGTCATCATCCTGGGATGGAGTCTCACACTGGGCTCCTTGCTCAGCAGGGAGCCTGTTTCTCCCTCTGCCTGCTGCTCCCCCTGCTTGTGCTCTCTCTCTCACTCTCTTTCTTTCTCTGACAAAAGAAAATAAAGTGTCTTATAAATAAATAAATAAATAAATAAAATTCAAATACTTCAAAGTACATTGAATTCTTTTGGACTGGTATTATTGTAGATTATTGTATATATTCCCTCAAAACTTTAGTGTCTGGAAGGAAAGAACAGTGCTGGGCTTCCTACATTTCTATTTTCCAACTATATATGTTCTTCCTTTCTCCCAACAGATGGAATTTCATCCTTGACCTGATTAAGGCATTGTCTCTATCTCAGCAATAGACCAGTATCAAAAATGGGAAATGTTCTGAGTTAGAGAAGAAGGAAAGACAATTACAGTGACATACAGCAGCCTCTTCTCTGGTGTTGTCTTTTAGGGAGAGATCTTTACAAACAACATGTGTGAATTAATCAAGAATGGTAAATCCTAAGTGTTCCTTTCCAAAGATATTCTTCTGCTTTTATTCCAATCATCCTGGTCAAAATACTATATCATTCATACCTGATTTCAAGTATTTTCAATCATGCTCCACAGGCTTTGCCTCTTAAACATAATTATGCTTAGGATTTTTGCATCTTAAATTATATAGCTATCATTCAGACTTTGATTTCTATCAGACTGCTCTCTATGTATTTCAGCTAAACATGAAGTTGAATCTAAATAGTCATACTGTAAAAATACATATAAATACATCTTCTTAAAGTTTTAAAGATCTGACAAGACAGAATGGACACGGTAGGCCAAAAGATGCATGAAGATATAAAGAAGCAAAAAAGTAAAAGTCACTTTTACGCTGATAGTAACGGTGTTATTAAGCAAACTTTCAGCTTTGTGTTTCTCATGGTGTAGGGGACAGAAAACAAAGTTCAGAGTCCAAGCAAGATTAAGACTCAATAGGGTCAGCCAAAACGACAAAGAAAATAATTCTAAACATTTTCTCCTCTATAAAAGCAACAACAACAACAACAAAATGGCAAAAATTGTCAGAATTCACTCTTTTCAGAACTCTGGAAATTAACCAAAGGCTTGCAGCAATCCAAGAGAAGTTTTTTCAAGAAAAAAAACTGCTAAATATCTGTAAGAGCAAATAGTTTCACGGTGTTTTAAACTATTTCCACCTTCCCTCTTGGTATCCATGGTTGCTTTAAATCCAACAGCTGCAACTACAGCAAAAAAAACATCACCTTGACAGACACTGGAGGTGGCAAAATTAGGTTGTGGCTGCATCTTTACTCATTATCAGAGAAATGTCATTATTTGACCAGTCTGTTGGTTCCCCGAAAGACCCCACTTTCATCTAGGAAGACTGTCTTTATTTGATCTGATTGTAAGCTCACCCAGTGTGAAGAATCTTTTCCCTGGGATATTGATAAAAATTAAAGATGATTGTTTAACATTGAAGCTGTTTGAGGTAGTGGATTACAGTTGGAGCTATAAACAAAAATACAGAAAATAACAAGTTTTGGCAAGAATGTGGAAAAATTGGAATCCATTGTTGGCAGGAATTTAAAATGCAGCCACTGTAGAAACCACCTTGTCAGTTCTTCAAAAAATAAACCATACCAAACTGGCAGGAGTATAAATTAGTATAATAACTCAAAAAATAATTTTATATTCTCTAATAATGCTAAAGATGTTTATATTTAACTCCATAATCTGTAATAGTGGTCTACAGTATTTGCTCAACTATCTACTGAGTGTTGCAAATTTTATACACCTACACAACCGTTTTTACACTGTCTTAAATTTTCGCAGTAAGTATACCTAATTTTAAAAGATAAAATTCTCATTTATACACAGTGATCTTTTATAATAAAATCACAGAAGGCTTTTAAGAAGGGAGACTTAATTTCGTTTTGTTTGTCTTTGAGTTAAGCCTTCATTAAATCACTCTGGCTACTGCATGGAATAACTGACCCATATGAAGCAGTGTGAAGACCATTCCATTATATCACCGTCATTTAACATTAGGACAGTTGACATTTGCTCACATGGAATTGTACTCCCTGCTAAATTTTCAGGAAATTGAGGACAACATTATTTTTTACATGTTCTCATACCTTTAATAGTACATCTATGAATTTGATTAATTAAATGAACAGAAAATAAACTTTACTCATAATTATCTGGAAATAAACTATTTCAAATTTAAGTGGCCTATCAAGTATGAGGAATTGGTGCATGTTGACTTAGGTATAAATTTGCTTACATTCATCAATACCATACAACCTGTAATCTTATTTCCTTTTTTTGATTCTCATTCTATTAAAATTCTTTTGGCAGTGTTATTCAAAGAGAGAAAAATTACACTTTCTGCGACTCTGAAAGTTATTTAGAGATGATTATCTCAATATATTTTATTAGAAAATATTTAAAGGTAATTTATGTTCAAATTGTTGGAATGTAATATTAAGCCTGTAGTGTGTCTCAGCTAAATAGCCACATAGGGGAGCTCTAACCCAGCAAAAGAATAAATCACCTGCTAAACAGGACACCATAACTTTATTTTTTCTTCCTTCACAATAGATTCGAAGCAGAGTTTTAGCCATTTGTACATTATTCTAATTACATTTTTTTTGCCTCTCAGAAATATGTTTGCCTGAAGATTGTATAAGTCACATTCAAAATCAATTACAGCAAAGGGCAGGGTTTTGCTTTTTTTTTTTCTTTTCCAACTAACCAGTGTTATATTCTGCATTAGCATGGAATTACTTGCAATGGCTAGAGATTTAACTTCAAAGCAATTGTACTTAATGAAAATAACTGTGAATTCAAGCAGCTGCACTGTCTGCAGTAACTGATGAAAGGGAGGGCCTGCAAATTGTGTAAAGATGAAAGTCACAGAGCATATCTTTAATAATGCAAATTTAATTACCTTGGTAAAAACAACTATTTTTTTTAACTCTCTGTCCTATATGAAGTATATATATTAACAATTACTGCCAGTGTAGTAATTTTAAGTAATCTAGGACCTTTGTTTGTTGTATTATAAAGTGAAATATAAAGTGAGTGACTTCACATCATTATATACATTTAATTTAAATGATTGAAAGTTATCTTTTAATAGCACAGAATTCTTAACAATTTGGTATTTGCTCATTTTAAATCATTTCATTCCATAAGCATTTCTAAATGATTTCAGCAAAAAGTAGATTAAAAATAGGCTCTTGGGGATTAATTGCTGAACAGAAGTGTGAGAACCTCCACAGATCCTCTCTCAAGAAGATCAGCCATAACTGGTGAAAATTATTTTTTTAAAGTACCTTTTAAAGGTTTTGAAATTGTCCTAACAGCATACAGCAAATGAAGAAATATTTATTCAAAACAATAATAAAATAATAAAACTTCATAAGAACAGTGAGAGTCTATGGTATTTAGTCTACAGCCCACCCCCTACTCCTGAATCATCACGACTGAAACTTCACTCTCGTTAGATGTGGCTAGGAAAATGTGATTTCTCCTTGTCTCAGTTTCTATTCAAGGCTTACAGTATCCAAAGGGTAGGGGAATTACAACTAGGATTTCTTACAACCCCCAACTCTGTGTTACAGAAGCTAATTCCCCCCCAGGTAAGTGCCATCAAAGATGCTGGGAGCTCCCTTCTACCCAGCTCTCACTTGTAGGGCTGAGGCTTTACCTAAGGTGTAACAGCCCAAAAAACGTTGGGGCTCACTCCAATTTCCATTACTCACTCATTGGGTGCGGGTACTATGCCAAAAGACAAAGGCCATAAACATGAGGCACTACAAATAAACAAAAAACAACAAGCTCCAAAGAGGGGGAAGATCAGTGTCTAGTTTGATATATTACTTAACTTGTCTAGTTTTCAACATCAACAACAAAATTTTAGGATACACAAAGAGAGGAAAATGACAATATGCAGGAAAAAGGCAAAAAGAAAAGAAAAGGAAAGAGAAAGAAGAAAGAAAGAAAGAAAGAAAAAGAAAGAAAGAAAGAAAGAAAGAAGAAAATATTAAAAAAAAAACTACGTCAGAGATAGTTGATTGGTGGGACTCAGGGGACAATGACTTGTAAGCAAGTATATTGAAAGAACTAAAGGAAATCATGCATAAAGGAATAGAGGAAGGCATGATCATAACATATTACCAAATACTGAATATCAATAAAGAGAAATTATTTTTTTAAATGAAAGTTACAGAGTTTAATAATAGAATAACAAATAAAAAACACATTACTAGAGATATATTAAAAGATTTGAAGGAGAGGAGTCCTTGAACTTGATGATAGATGATAGTAATTATGCAAAGCAGATAACAAAGAGAAAAAAGAATGCAAAAATGAATAGACTCTTAAAAAATGAAGGACGTTGTTAACCACTGAAACATATGAATAAAGTGAGTACCAGGAAGACAGGAGAGAGCGAAAGGTACAGAAAAATATGTGAAGAATTGCTGAGAACTTCACAAATTGGATGAATAACATTAATTTTCCAAGAAGCTCAATGATCTAAAAATCAGGTAAATGCAAACAGATCCACAACCAGACACATTATATTAAAAATTATTAAGGGAATTGACAAAAGAGAAAATCCTGAAGCAGCAAAAGAAAAATGAGTCATCACACACAATGGAACCCTAGTAAGATAAAAAGCTGACTTGTGAGAAACAGATGAGGCCTGAAGGCAGTGGGATTATATATTTAAAGTTACAACAGAAGGAAGAAAAACACACACAAAAACTGTCAACCAAGAATCTTATATCCAGCAATGTATCTTTCACAAAGAAGATGAAAAGATAAAGATATTCAAGAAAATAACCAAAAACAAAGATGATTTATTACCAGTAGACAGACACATCTTACAAGAAATATGAAAATAAATCCTTCCAATTGAAAATAAGTGACCTGAGATAATAATCTGAACACACACACACAACAGTAAAGAAAAATCTGTAATTGTAAAGGACAATGAATTTCATGTATTTGTTCTTTTGTTATCAAGTTAAGAAGGTATTTTATAACAATATTAATATAATTGGATTTGGGTCCTATAACATATAAAAATGTAGCATTTTGATAATAACAAATGGGGCACAAAGGAGGCAAATAAGAGCAAAGTTGATGTGGAGCAAAATAATGAAAAATACAGATAGTAATTCAAATCTACAGGAACAAATGTGGAGAAGTAGAAATGGTAAACAAGAATGTTAATATCATGAATTCTATAAAACATTACATGCTCTAGTTTCTTCATTTTAGCTAAAACACATGAAATTATATAAAGTAATAATTATAATAATGTATTGGTGGGTTTATAATATATTCAGATATGATATTACTTTAGAATGCTAAAAAAGGGGAAGGGAGAATACAGCAACATAAGTAATATTTATCTCCTGAGATACAGTAGATATTAGCATGTACATGCTAATACAGTGACTCTACCTCTGAATAGTCTCATGAAGTTAAACGTGTTAAGATCTAGAACAACCATTTAAGAAAATAANTAGCTAAAACACATGAAATTATATAAAGTAATAATTATAATAATGTATTGGTGGGTTTATAATATATTCAGATATGATATTACTTTAGAATGCTAAAAAAGGGGAAGGGAGAATACAGCAACATAAGTAATATTTATCTCCTGAGATACAGTAGATATTAGCATGTACATGCTAATACAGTGACTCTACCTCTGAATAGTCTCATGAAGTTAAACGTGTTAAGACCTAGAACAACCATTTAAGAAAATAACTCAGGAATACAGTGAAAATTCTTAAGGGAATTAAAATGTTAAACTAGAAAATATTCATTCAAGGTAAAAGAAACCAGTAGAACTGGATAGAGAACCAAAAGACATGAAGCATATAGAAAATAAACAATAAATAGAAAGGTGTAAATCAAATTATTCCAATGATAACATTCAAAGTGAATGGATTAAAAAATTCAAACAAATGTTTGAGAGGGATTGTCAGTCAGAATTTTTTTTTGTTTTTAAGTACTATATGCTCTCTACTGGAGACATGCTTTAAACAAGAAGTAAAAGGATGGAAAATATATATCATGCAAACGGTGAGCATAATAAAGCTGCAGTAGCTATACTAATATTAGGCAAAACAGATTTTAAAACAAAAATATTACTAGAGATAAACATATAATGATGAAACAAAGTAAATCCATAAGAAAGATATAACAATTATGCACCTAGGAAGAGATTCCACAAATATAGGAAACAAAGATGAAAGAATTGAAGGGAGAAATTGGCAATTCAAAAGTAATAATTCAAAATTAAAAAAATTAATAATTTAGACTTCAATATCTCACATTAAGTTATGAGTAGAACAGATTTGCAAAAGATCAAAAAGGAAATTTAAGATCAGAACATTTAAAAAACCAATGAGAACATACAGACATCTGTAGAACATTACACCCAACAAAAATAGAATACAAATTCTCCAGTATATATTTAATATTCTCGAGAATAGACCACATGCTAGACCATAAAATTTCAATTTTATTTTAATTTCAATTTTCAAATGCCCATATTAAAAAGAAAGATGGTGACTATAATTAGTAATATTGTGTTGTATACTTGAAATTTGCTGAGAGTATTTTTTTTTAATTTCAGTATGCCTGACATACAATGTTACATTAGTTTCAGGTGTACAACAATCATTAAACATCTCTATATGTTATGCTATGCTCATCACAGGTGTAGCTACCATCCATCACCATACAACACTATTACTATATCATTAGCTATATTTCCAGTGTAATGACTCTTATTTCCATGACTTCTTCATTCTGTGTCTGGAAGCCTGTATCTCGCACTCCTCTTCACACATTGTGCCCATGCTCCTTTCATCCTTCCCTTTGACAATCATCAGTTTGTTGCTAAAAGAGTAAATCTTATGCATTCTCACAACATCCACATATAAAAAAAAAAGGACAACTATGTGAGGTGTTGCATGTATTAAACTGCTTGAGGTAATCATTTCACTATGTATACATTTATTATATCATAATTTTGTACACTTTAAATATATACAATTTTATTTGTCAAATACACTTCAATAAAGCTGGAAGAAAAAGGACAAGATTTCAAATTAATAACAAACCTTCCAACATAAGAAACTAGAAACAGTACAGCAAAATAAACTCAAGGTAAGCAGAGCAACAAAATAATGATCCGTACAGAAATAAAACAATAAAAGATAGTGAAACCAAAATTTGTTCTGTGAAAAAATGTAGCAGAAGAAATGACAAACGTTTAGGTATCCAGACCAAGAAAAAACAAAAAAAAAGCAAAAAAAAAAAAAGATTCAAATTGCTGCATTTATGATTACATTATATATGAAATGTTCAAATTAGGCAAATAATGGGCAAATAAATAGATACAAAGTTGATTATTTTACCACCTGGCTGAAGGGCTATCAGGAGATGGGAAATAGGGGCGCCTGGGTAGTGGGCGTGATCTAGGTGTTCCTGGATTGAGTCCCACATCAGGCTCCTCGGCTGGGAGCCTGCTTCTTCCTCTCCCTCTCCCCTGCTGTGTTCCCTCTCTCGCTGGCTGTCTCTCTGTCACATAAAAAAAAAAAAAAAATCTTAGGAGATGGGAAATGACTACTATTGGGTACATGTTTTTGTTTGGAGGAGGATGATGATGTTCTAAAATTTATTATGGTGATAGTTGTTCGACTCTGTGACTATACTAAAATTGCACACTTGTAATGAGTGAATCATATTTCGGAGCTGTCTATAAAAATATCAACGTGTAACTATCCATCCCCGGCATTATTATTGAATGTTGTATTATTTTCAGACAAGATATGGCTATACTTTATCTGAAATTAAATAATGGATTCCAATCCAACAAGGAAAAAAAAAGATTTTTTTTTAAAAGATTTTATTTGTCAAAGAGAGAATGAGAGCGAGCAAGTGAGTACAAGCAGGGAGAGCAGCAGGCAGAAGAAGAAGCAGGGTCCCCGCTAAGCAGGGANCGTGTAACTATCCATCCCCGGCATTATTATTGAATGTTGTATTATTTTCAGACAAGATATGGCTATACTTTATCTGAAATTAAATAATGGATTCCAATCCAACAAGGAAAAAAAAAGATTTTTTTTTAAAAGATTTTATTTGTCAGAGAGAGAATGAGAGCGAGCAAGTGAGTACAAGCAGGGAGAGCAGCAGGCAGAAGAAGCAGCAGGGTCCCCGCTAAGCAGGGAGNATAAAAATATCAACGTGTAACTATCCATCCCCGGCATTATTATTGAATGTTGTATTATTTTCAGACAAGATATGGCTATACTTTATCTGAAATTAAATAATGGATTCCAATCCAACAAGGAAAAAAAAAGATTTTTTTTTAAAAGATTTTATTTGTCAAAGAGAGAATGAGAGCGAGCAAGTGAGTACAAGCAGGGAGAGCAGCAGGCAGAAGAAGAAGCAGGGTCCCCGCTAAGCAGGGACCCAATACAGGACTTGATCCCAGGATCCTGGGATCATGACTTGAGCTGAAGGCAGACGCTTAACCAACTGAGCCACATAGGCATTCCAGAAAAGAAAAGGAAAAAAAAATTATCACAAATAGTCAAGTCCGTATAAATTTAAACATTAATAACCTAAAAAATGTAATGTTAAAAATAATGAGGGGCGCCTGGGTGGCACAGCGGTTAAGCGTCTGCCTTCGGCTCAGGGCGTGATCCCGGCGTTATGAGACCGAGGCCCACATCAGGCTCCTCTGCTATGAGCCTGCTTCTTCCTCTCCCGCTCCCCGTGCTTGTGTTCCCTCTCTCGCTGGCTGTCTCTATCTCTGTCAAATAAATAAATAAAATCTTAAAAAAATAAAATAAAAAATAAAAATAATGAACACAAACTGAGTTCATAGAAGTAGAACTTAGAAATCCATATTAAAAAGTACACATACTATCAATCTAATTGCTTCCTGGTGGCAATGTAATTGGAACAAAAGTCACAAATCTCTCAATTCTGAGAGTACAAAATAAAAAGGGTGTGCTATCTATTAAATGCACATTACAGCTCTTTCAACTTCATGCAAAAATTGTAAATAAATAAATTTTCTGTAGATAAGTATGAAATAAAAATTTCAAAATATTCGAATTTTAAACTGATATATAACTGAAAGGCTTGAGTTCTAATTCATTAAATCACTAAATTGAAATGGCATAACTGTTCAATTTCAAGATGAAAACATTCTAACTTCTAACATACTCTATAATCTGTATACATTATAGAAGACATAATAAATGATAGGTAATAGTTTTATTAAAACTTTAAAAAAAGACACAGTAATTGAGGCATGAAGTGACTATCTTTTAAATGGTATCTGGAAATGCCCAAAGAAGTTAAATTATAAATACCCAGTTGTGTTTCCTTTTTTTTTTTTTTTAAAGATTTTATTCATTTATTTGACAGAGATAGAGACAGCGAGAGAGGGAACACAAGCAGGGGGAGTGGGAGAGGAAGAAGCAGGCTCATAGCAGAGGAGCCTGATGTGGGGCTCGATCCCATCACGCGGGGATCACGCCCTGAGCCGAAGGCAGGCGCTTAACCGCTGTGCCACCCAGGCGCCCCCCAGTTGTGTTTTCAATAATCTAATCAGTTTATATGAAAATAAGATGTGGTAGATATATATATCTATCACATTATATACACATATAATGGAATTTCCCTTCCCTGTTAAGCAGAGAATTCCCTTTGCTCCCCCTCTCCGATTTTTGGTGTATGTGTGTATTTGTCATTTTAGTAAAATTTTCTTGTTGTTTCTGATGTTGCTGTTCAAAAATTGACATTTTGTTTTTGTTCCTGTGGATAAATTGTCACCCTGAATTCCTATACCTACCCAAGTTTCCAGAGCACTGAAAATCCTTTCCTGTTCTGAGTGTTCTAAAGTTTCACAATGGTGTGTCTTGGTATGATTGTATTTTCAGACACTCTTATAGGCAATCTTTGGGCATATTCAATTAAAACATTCATATACTTGAGTGATGGGAATTTTTCTTCAGTTTTGTATTTTCTCACCTCCATTTTCTCTGTTTTTTTCTAAAACTCTTATTTTTAAGATAGATCTAAAAAGTCCTGGACTTGATCCCTAATGTGCATTTTTTTTTTTTACTTTCACATACAGAGTCTATTTTCCTTCACTCTCTGGAATAATTATTTTTCCAACTTTTCTTTGAATTTTTCATTTCTAATAACATGTTTTTATAATTTCTTTTTTAAAAAATCCCCCTATGTACTTTTAAGTGCATCTTATTTTTGTGTCATGGGGGTATATTCTCTTATCTCTCTGATGGCATTCATGATGTATTTCCTTAAAAGTTTATTTTTCCTGAACAGTACTTTTTCCCTTTCTTTTTTTTCCCCTAGTTTGTTTTCTTGTTAACTTCCACAGTACAGACTTTCCTCATAGAGGTGAGATTCTTCATTAAAAGCACATATTAAAAGCATGATTTTATTGAATTTTAACTTTCGGGTGAAATGAGTGACAAAATTTAGAGAGTGAACTCATAATATTTTCCGATCTTTCCTGTTGGACTTGTCAGATGCAGCAGAAAAGCTATTTTCTCCTCATGCTTGGTAGATCACAGCTGGCATTTTGCCAGCCAGAGAGTGAAGGGGGCTGGAAGACTCTGCATTCCTTTTCTAGTAAGTCTGTGATTACTGAATCTCCCTGTTCTTGTCACAGTACCCAGACTATCAATTCAAATTGGTGTCCTCCATGTAAGAACCTTGGTGTTCTCTCCAGATAATAAGATGTCTGCAAAGAGAAGAGCAGCGGTTGCTCAACATTGTAGGATAGGATGGGATCTTCTCAGTTTACCAAATCCTCCTTACTATTCTTTACACCACTAGTTCCAAATTATAAACATTTTCAGCTCCTATGCATTTTGAAAATTTCTGTATTTAAATGTACTTCTCATCTTTTTCCACTCATAGCTTGGTGTTTCGTTTCGTTTTTTGTTTTTTTTTTCTGTCATCTTAGTACTTGAAACTTTACTCATTTACTTACTTTGCAGATTCTAAAGTTTGTGTTTCCTCCTTCCCTGCTTTTGCCATCTTTGAAGTTTTGGTCTTTCAAAAAAGACTTTGTCTCAGTTTTGCGGAGTTTTGAGAAGGGGCACAATCCGATGCCTATTTTTAGTAGGCTTCCTTAACCCAGAAATCACCAAATCCTGCTTCTCTTCCCTCTGGCTTATGTTTAAATTCTCTTCACCATATAAATATCCCCGTAATTCATGACTTTCCCTTTACTTGATCATTACATCCTTTGTTCATCTGCAGTATTACGTAGTACATGATTATATTTATTGTTCTGTATGTCTTTTTGTTGTTGCTGTTGTTTATTTTATTACCTCCACCAGCCTGAAATTTCAAGAATGCAGGGTATATGATCTTTCTTCTTTATTTTTTAAAACCCAAACACATGTAACAGTGTTTTCATAAATAAAATCTGTGGATATTATTATCTATATGAAAAATAACAATAAAAGAAGAACTAAGTTTTATGCTGTCAGGTTATAGATACTAGCTCATATCAATTAAGCCTATTTTAATCAGTAAGTATATTAAAATGGTTAGATTATGGGGCACCTGGTTGGCTCAGTTGGTTAAGCAGCTGCCTCTGGCTCAGATCATGATCTTAGGGTCCTGGGATGGAGCCTGTGTTGGGCTCCCTGCTCAGTGGAGAGTCTGCTTATCCCTCTTCCTCTGCCCTGCCACTCCGCTTCTGCTCTCTCTCTCAAATAAATAAAATCTTTAAAAAACAATAAAATGGTTAGATTATTAATCTTAACTAATGTAATTTAGAGCACATTATGAGGTTATGAGATATTTTACAAAAATAATCTTTTTCCTTGATATTACTGAGCAAAAATACTATTCCCAATTTCTTAAAGTTTCCTCTAATAAGTTGGCCTTTGATTTAGTTTTGCTATTACTCATTATAACCCTCAATAATCTATGACAAATTCAAAATACAGTATAAGAATTATAGATAATGAACACGTTTGTTCAACAACAGTTAAATTTGCTTTGGTAAATTTTATTTATACATAGAAAGAGTCGCCTATAGATTAATATATATATATGTATATATATATATATATACACACATATATATCTATACACACACACACACACATATATTCTGTTTTCCCCTTTTTCTTTTCATTTTCCTAAGTGGGATAAGTCTGCTGATAGTCTCACTTATCTATTTGGGGTGTTCATGTTGGCTTTGTGATTTAAATTTCTGTTCACAAAACTAAGTTTTTAAGAGGTTATAAACCATATTTTCTTTTGATTCTCCTATAAGAATTTTATGCTTCTCAGGGCACCTGGGTGGGACAGCGGTTAAGCGTCTGCCTTCAGTTCAGGGCGTGATCCCGGAGTTGTGGGATCGAGCCCCACATCAGGCTCCTCCGCTATGAGCCTGCTTCTTCCTCTCCCACTCCCCCTGCTTGTGTTCCCTCTCTCACTGGCTGTCTCTATCTCTGTCGAATAAATAAATAAAATCTTTAAAAAAAAAGAATTTTATGCTTCTCTTGATTTTTTTCCTTTTACATTCAAACTTCTCCAAACTTAAGAATATTATATGAATCCAATCTTTTGTAAACATGTAGGGTCATTCATCTGTTTCACCCCCATCCCTATCATTGTGTACTCTATGTTATGGAGGGGTGATGCTACCTTGAAAATAATACTCAGATTTTATTGCCAGCTAGACTCTGGTAAGGTTCTGTTAATGGGAAGGCCTAGGAGATTCATAAGCAGAGGAAGGGAGAAGTCAGGCATGTCCTGTTTCCATCTTTGTTGGAATTAACCATCCAACAGCAGAGGACAGATACAGGCTGCAGTCTCAGGAGCAACTTCAGAGCCTACACTGTGCAGCCTCTTTCTTGAGCTCAGAACCAGAAAACCTTGTCCCAGCTCCACCGTGCAGCCTCCAGCTGGTGTGAACAAGCACCAGCAATAAGGAGGCTATTCTGTTTTCAGCAGTGACTTTCTTGGTGCTTCTATCACCACTCCCTTACTTGAGATGGCAGCCAAGACTATCTGTCTCTTCTTGGTAGTAACAGAACCGATGAGGTGTTCACAGCAATGTTCGTAAACTCCGTTAATGCAAACTCCTCTCTTGTTTTGTAGCTAGAGCTACTAGCCGCTTCTTACAGTCATAGACCTCTGAGTTACCTTACCTTCCTTTCTGTGTTCTTTCAGCACACTTGACATTTTGTACTGATACTAGATTCTCTATATTGAATTGTTTCTGTTTGACATATCTAGACCGCATGCTTAGGTTTTTCCTGACTTGATACAGGACTAGAATTTGATAAGCCATTTTAGCGGCAACGATGATTTGAAAAACATAAAATACTTATTTTTGTTGAAGTACCAATATTTTAAAATTGTGTAAAAAGAAGAATAGGTAATTTAATGATCTAGTGATAAAAATAGTTAAGGGTTATATTTACTTGGTATACATTAGATAAGCACTACCTCAAAGTACATTGTCAAAAGAAGCCATGCTCATAAATAAAACCAATTTCACAATTGAAATTCCATTTCTAATATCTCTTATAATAATTATCAAGCTATTAACTTTATCATTAAAAACTCGTTTCTTTATGTCATGCTAATTGTCAAAGTCTCTGGTGTTTAGCAAATTTAAAGATTGTGAAACACAATAGAAATCACCTCTGAAATATGGGGTTTCTAATTAGAATGCCAGCTAATCAGCTCAAGTCTGTGGGTTTCTGGTTACATAACTGATCTTTAAAGCATATGGAATATGGCACAGTATATAGTTGAGTGTATTGAAGGATATGTCATATTCATAATACAAAGATATTATAATTTAATGTTTTCTGAAGTGGTCGATTACTTGAACTTTTAACAGAAATCTTATGATTAAGGGAATTCAGTAGTTATTACCAACAAGTTAAATTCTTACAACTTATGTGGATTTTCTAGATTTGGCAATTTTGGAATGCTGATTATATATCTTAGATTTTTTTAAATGAAATTATTATAATTCATTGTAATAGATTAGATATTAACTCAGATAGCTGTTCACGTTTTTGATATTTGATTCTGATAAAGATGTGGATAATAAACACATTTATTAAGATATTTTTGGTGTGAGATTATTTAAAAATTTTTTAAAAAGAAATTAAAATTAGTCTATCAGGTTTTTAATATGTGCAAAGCTTACACATATTATATTCATAAATTTTTTAGAGTTAAAACAGCTGTAGGTTATGATATATGTTAAAGCATATGCATGTTCACTGCAAAATATTTTTTAACTGGTAATTAGTAACACATAATGTCTATCAATGATAATGTCAATGTAGTAATGACTAAAAATGTATGGTACACTATTTAGCATCTCTAATAATATATAACTAGTATTTTACAGAATCTATCATCTATCTAAGTTCTAGAGTGATGATTTTAAAAAGGAAGGTTTATCTTCAGTACTGTTCGTTGGGAACAAATTAATTGATGTTACCATGGAAATCTGGAAAACAAAGTTAAAGTATTTTATTTTCTTAAAAAGAAAAGAAAAAAAATGAAGGATCTTAGAAGTAGCTTAATGAGGTTCTCAGTGGGAAACCGTTACCCAGATTGTGGAATTACACTTTTGAAAAGGATTAAATCAATTGGGTCTTATTTTTCTAGAATGTTTTTATTTGTATTCATTTAAAAATAAATCATTCTTTAATTTACATATATATATATATATTTAGAACTGTAACAAGCTCTTTGGTCAGGAGAAAGATATTTCTGTGTTACTATTCCTCATGAAATCAGATCACATTTGATGAAGATCTGTGTTCTATGGGTACCACTAAACCCTATTCTCCTCATGTGAAGAAACTGAACATTGGGTTTGCTAAGGTACTTAATGTATCAAGAAAACCTTTTATCTACACTGTTTTATGAGCCACAGACTCCATCACTCTCACATAATGGCAGAAAATCATTGAAACAAAAATGGTTACTATCCTGCAATAGCAATAAAAAGCACATTTACCCTGAACCAATTCATCCTTTATCTTATAACCTTAGGGATGTAAAGGGGAGATAAATTGAAACTACAAGACCCTTCAGCCTAAGTTATTGGTTCAGCATTTTCCATTGGTATAATTTCAAATCAGCAAGAAGACAAAAATGGGATTTTAACTCGATTATTCATCATTTCAGTATTATTTTTCAGAATTTCTCTTGTGAGGCCAAATCAAAGATAACTGGTATGCTCTATGCCAAATTGACTGGTATTTATTGTAATCTAAACATAAGACATAAATTAATTTTTTCTTCAATCTAAAGAGGAAATACACTGTGTATTCAAAACAACTAATCTTTTTGGTATAAATCATGAAGATAATAGTTGCATAAGAATTAATGAAATCAGAGAGGGAGATAAACTATAAGAGACTCTTAACTATAAGAAGCAAACTAAGAGTTGCTGGAGACGAGGGGGATGGGGGCTGGGGTAACTGGGTGATTGGCATTAAGGAGGGCATGTGATATAAAGAGCACCGGGTG
This sequence comes from Ailuropoda melanoleuca, assembly GCF_002007445.2. Taxonomy (NCBI): domain Eukaryota; kingdom Metazoa; phylum Chordata; class Mammalia; order Carnivora; family Ursidae; genus Ailuropoda; species Ailuropoda melanoleuca. The sequence goes on from NC_048224.1 coordinate 117,532,481, forward strand.
TTATATGCAACTGATGAGTCACTGAACTCTACCTTTGAAGCTAATAATACATATATGTTAAGTAACTAAATTTAAATAAAATGTAATTTTAAAAAATAATTAATGTAGTCTTTACAATGAGTTTAATATTTTCTGATCACATTGTCAAATTTTAAGTCAGAACATCACCATAGTATTTTCATAGACTAATAATGGATTGAAGTTGGCTTACATCACAGTCATCAAATTCTACTTTTGATTCAGCTTTTGCTGTAATATGGAAACAAAGCTCCTTTATATTTAGTATTTTGAAATGTTATCGGTCAATTGACATATAAATGTATATTTATTAATGCAAGGAAAAAATATAATGATTACTTAATAATTACTAGAATAATTAC
>NC_048224.1:117532960-117539885 GCF_002007445.2 Ailuropoda melanoleuca
AATTAGAAATCCACTATTTTTCAAATTGTTTTCCCCACATAGTTAAAGTTTGATTTCTCTCTGCTTTCAAGGTTTTTTGTTTATCTTTACTTTTCAGAAGTCTGATTATGATGTATATGGGTGTGAATTACTTTAGGTTTATCCTACATGGAGTTTGCTCAGCTATTTGTATCTGTAGATTTATAGCTTTTACCAAAATCAGTTAGATGTTTCAGCCATTATTTCTTCCAATACTTTTTCAGAGCCATCTTCTTTCTCCTTTCTTCAGATTTCCAATTAACACAAATCTAGATCTTTTTTTTCTCTTTAAATATTTTTTTTATTTACTTTAGAGAGAGAGAGAGAGCACAAGCCAGGGAGAGGAACAGAGGAAGAAGGAGAAGCAAACTCCCTGCCAAGTGGGGAGCCCGAATTGAGGCTTGATCCCAGAACCCCAAGATCATGATCTGATCCAAAGGCAGATGGTTAACCAACTAAACCACCCAGGTGCCCCAGATGTAGATCTTTGATTACAGTCCAACAGTTACCAGGGCTCTGCTCCTATTTTTTTCAGTATATTTTCTCTATGTTGTTCACGTTTTATTATTTCTATTTTTCTATTTTCAAGTACACAAATTCTTTCCTCTCCCTTACTATTCTGTTGGTGAGTCCTTTTATTGAGATTTTAATTTTAGTTAATAAATTTTTAATTCTAAAATTTACATTTGGCTTTTCAAATGGGTTTATTCCAAGCATAACATGAGGAATCCTTGTGGTGTTTAGAACGTTCTTTACCTTGATTGTTTCAATGCCCATATCCTGGTTGTAATATTGTAATATATACTTTTTTTAAAAAGATTTTTTTATTTATTTGACAGAGAGGTACAGCGAGAGAGGGAACACAAGCAGGGGGAGTAGGAGAGGGAGAGACAGGCTTCCCGCTGAGCAGGGAGCCTGATGAGGGGCTGGATCCCAGGACACTGGGATCATGACCTAAGCCAAAGGCAGATGCTTAACAACTGAGCCACCCAGGCACCCGTGTAATATATATTTTTAAGATGTAATACAGGGTAAGACAGGATAGAGTTCATAAGATCTTTCTGTATTATTTCTTACAATTACATGTATATCTACAATGATCTCAAAATACAAAGTTTAGTAAAAAATAAAATGATATAAAAATCTGCTCTGTCTAAACATTTCTGTATAACCATAATATTTAAATCGGATTTATATTTTCATGAAGCTGATTACTCTTAGTTCTAATGAATATAACTGTATTAAAAATTATACTTAATTTAATAATTCATACGAAAGTAATAATTTATTATATCTTGAGTTCTTTTGGGCAGGTAGCTTGAGAAGGGCTCAGCCATGTAATTCCTGCTTGTGGTCTCATGGGTTTGCAGATGGATGGCAGTGGAATCACAGTCATTTGAAGGCTCAAACAGAGACTGGAGGATTTACTCACATATCTGGCAAACTAGTGGTCTCAGTTCCTCTCTATTTGTACCTTTCAGAATATTTTTTTGTTATTGTTGTTAGTTTTAATTGAATGGTAGCTGACTTTTCCCGGAACAAGTGATCCAAAAGAACAAGCTAGAAATGATAATGTGTTTTATGATGTAGTCTAAGAGGTTATATGGGGACAGCTTTATATTGTGTGAAAGAAGACTACATAATTACATGAATATTATTAGCCCAGGACCATTCAGGCCACTGTGGAAACCAGTAAAAAGAAAACATGGTAATTTCACTAAAAATACCAAATAATTTTGTATTTATACTAGAATATGTTTTAAAGCTTAACTGCAATAAGAAGTCCTTGCCTTCAAAATTCAGATTTCAAAAATTACTAGTATACATTAGTAGAATGCAGTTTGTGAAATCATATTTCTGATGACAAAAATAATCAATATATATAATAACATTTGACTGACAGCACAGTCATCCATGTTTCTTAATTTACACTTAAGAAATTCACTTACAGTAATAAATATCCATAAATTCCATATTTCAAAAACATATCATTCACTGTCTAACATGTTCTACACTCTGAATTATATCACTTCTAGGAAAATAAGAACAAAGTTTTATTTGTTAAAATTATTAATTATGGGGATGCCTGGGTGGCTTGGTCTGTTAAGCATGTGCCTTTGGCTGTGGTCATGATCCCGGGATCCTGGGATTGAGTTCCACATTGGGCTCCTTGCTCAGTGGGGAGCCTGCTTCTCCCTCTCCCTCTGCTGCTCCCCTTGCTTGTGCTCTCTCTCTCTCTCTGACAGATAAATAAATAAAATATTTAAAAAACTATTATGAAGAAGCATACAAAATTGTAACATGAAAAATAGAATCCCCACTCCATATCATTGTTAACTCCATCTTAGATTTTGTGTTGCTGACTACAGAGTAAGCAGATATTATTTCCCTGAAATTACTATACATTCATACACAAATAAAATAGAACAATAACATATGCAATGTTAAATACCCAAGAACATTTATTATGTAAAACTTAGATTATTATTTGAAAACGATGACTTTTATATCATGGCTTTAAGAGTAATAGAGGTTATGTTTTTCATAACAACTGGTCCCAGGTGTCTCAAAAATCCACGAGGATATGGTTATGAAAAAAACTGTTCAGATTTTTATACTTTGTTCCCTTGTTTATCACACATGTTTAAAAATATGTATAGCTAAATATTACAATAGAACATAGTTTGGAAATTTGAAAAATAGTCACAATATAATGTTGTTGATAAAATGCACATTATTATTTAGTACTGAATTATATAGAAATTTATAGTCAAATTTATAGGTGCCCAGAGCACATATAAATAGTAATGGCTGTGGCAAAGGCTCATAATTATGCAACTGGTGTATAAAGAAAATTTCATTAAGCTCTTTTAGCAGAACCTTCTCTAGGGAGGACCAACTTCTACTCTGAAAGTTTAATTGTTAATTATCATATACAATCCTCTATAATAATGCTAATTAGTTTCTCAGTGGCTGTACAACTATCCTCAGAACTGTCACCTTGCCAGTTGACAAGAAATATTGTGATATTTTAATGTTCTATGAGTACAACACTACAGAAGACATAGTAAAGAGAAAGGTTATTGAACGGCAATTGGCAATTTGGAACGAGACAATTTTTTCTCTTTTGTTCATTAAAATCCTCAATATTGTTTAATGAAGATTGTAATAAAAATTTTGGAAATGCCTCTGTAAAAAAATACTCAGTACTTTATGATAATTTTGCATTACATTACACTTGATTTTTTACTACTTACTTCTCACATTCATTTTGTTTTGTTTTGTTTTGTTGTTTTAAGCTTTTATTTTCATCACCCAGTGTGCATCATGACACATACAGGCCTTAATCCCCATCACCTATTTCACCCAACTCCCCCACTCATCTGTTTTCTGGTAACCATCAGTTTTTTTCTCTGTAGTTAAGAATCTGTTTCCTGGTTTCTTTCTCTCTCTTTCTCTCTCCATCTCTCTCTCATAATTTTCCTTTTATTCATTTGTTTTGTTTCTTAAATTCCACAAAAGAGTGAAGTCATATGGTGTATGGTATTTCTCCCTGACTGTCTTATTTCGCTTAGCATTATACTCTAGATCCATCCATGTTGCTGCAAATGGCAATATTTCATTCTCTTTTATGGCTGAATAATATTCATCCTGTATATATATATACAAACACAAACATATAAATGTAACAAATCTTCTTTATCCATTCATCTATCAATGGACACTTGGGCTTTCATAGTTTGGCTATTATAGAAAATGCTGCAATGAATATAGGGGTATACTGATCTTTCTGAATTAGTGTTTTTGTATTTTTGGGGTACTCAGTAGTGCAATTCGTGGATCATAGGGTAATTCTATTTTTAATTTTTCTGAGGAAACTCCATACTGTTTTCTACAATGGCTGTACCAGTTTGCATTCCCATCAACACTGTGAGATATTTCCTTTTTCTCCACATCCTGGCCAACACTTATTGTTTCTTGTGTTTTTGGTTTTAACCATTCTGAAAGGTGTGAGGTGATACTACATTGTAGTTTTGATTTGCACTTCCCTGATGATGAGTAATGTCAAGCATCTTTTCATGTGTCTGTTGGCCCTCTGAATGTCTTCTTTGGAGAAATGTTTGTTCATATCTTCTGCCTATTTTTATTGGATTATTTGTTTTTTGGGTGTTGAGTTCATAAGTCCTTTATGTATTTTGCATACTAACTCTTTATCAAATATGTCATTTGCAAATATCTGCTCCCCTTCTGTAGTTTGCCTTTTATTTTTGTTGATTCAGAAGTTTTTATTTTGTTGTAGTTCCAAATAGCTTATTTTTGCTTTTGTTTTCCTTACCTCAGGGGACATATCTAGAAAAAAGATATTATAGTCAATGCCAGAGAAATTACTGCCCATGCTCTCTGCTAGTTTTTTTTTTTTTTTTTTATGATTATAGGTCTTACATTTAGGTCTTTGATCCTTTGAGTTTATTTTTGTGTATGGTGTAAGAAAGTGGTCCAAGTTCATTTTTTGTGTGTGTTGATGTCCAGTTTTTCTAATACCATTTGTGGAAGAGACTGTCATCTTCCCATTGGTTATTCTTTCCTGCTTTATCAAAGATTAATTGACCATAGAGCTATGAGTTTATTTCTGGATTTTCTATTCTGTCCTTCAATCTATGTGTCTATTTTTGTGCCAGTACTATAATGTTTTGATCACTACAGCTTTGTAATACAACTTGAAGTATAGAATTGTGATGGCTTCAGCTTTGCTTTTTTTCTTCTTCAAGATTGCTCTGGCTATCCAGAGTTTCTGTGTTTCCATAAAGATTTTAGTATTGTTTGTTCTAGCTCTGTGAAAAATGCTGGTGGTATTTGGATAGAGATTTAATTAAATGTGTAGATTGCTTTAGGTAGTATAGACATCTTAACAATATTTGTTCCTCCAATCTATGAGCATGGACTATCTTTACATTTCTTTGTGTCACTTAAATTTCTTCAGTTTTTTATACTTTGCAAAGTACAGGTCTTTCACCTCTTTGGTTAGGTTTATTCCTAGGTACCTTATTATTTTGGGTAAAATTGTAAATGGGATTGTTTTCTTAATTACTCTGCTGGTAGCTTTATGGGATTTCCCTTGTATGCAACTGTCTTTTTGCCTTGCTGTTTTGATTTTTTTTTCATCATGACATTTTGTCGTTTTAATTACATTATGTCTTGGTGTGGATCTGCTTTTGTGGATTTTGTTGGGGGCTCTGTGTGCCTCTTGGATCTGGATTTCTTTCTTTCTTTTTTTTTTTTTAAAGATTTCATTTATTTATTTGACAGAGAGAGATAGTAAGAGAGAACAAAAGCAAGGGGAATGTGAGAGGGAGAAGCAAGCTTCCTGTGGAGCAGGGAACCTGATGGGAGGCCCCTGGGGTCATGACCTGAGCCTTAGGCAGACATTTAATGGCTGAGCCACCCAGGCACCCCTGGATCTGGATTTCTGTTTCCTTTCCCAGATTAGGGAAGTTTTCAGCTGTTATCTCTTCAAATAAATTCCCTTCCCTCTTTTCTTTCTCCTTCCTCTTTCTTCTTCTTCTTCTTGGACTCTTGTAATACAAAAGTTATCAGGTGTGATGGAATCACTGAGTTCCTTAAGTCTATTCTCATTTTGCATAATTCTTTTTTTCTCTTTTTTGTTCAGTTTGATTACTTTCCATACTCTTTCTTTTGGGTCATTAATTAATTCCTCTGTTTTTTTCCTAGCCCGCTGTTCATTCCAGCAAGCGTGTTTCTCATTTCATTTGTTGAGTCCTTTATCTTGTTTATGTTATTCCTTATTTCTGGGTTAATGATCTCACTGATATCCTCCACTCTTTTCTGAAGTCCAGTGAGTATCCTTATGATTATTGCTTCAAATTCTTCATCAGGTATGTTACTTATATAGGTTTTGCTTAGATCTTTGTGCATAGCCTTGTCTTGTTCTTTCATTTGGGACAAATTCCTTTGTCTTCTCATTTTGTCTAAGTCTCTGTGCCTATTTCTCTGTGTTAGCAAAGTCAGATATATCTCCTGTTCTTGAGGGTAATGGCTTTATGAAAAACAGGTTCTGTAGTGCCCTGCAGTGTAATATTCCATTCCAAAGGGCCTGGAGCTTTCAGGAGTGTTTCCAATGTGTACTCTGTGTGCTCTGCTTTTGTGTCCTGGCTGTTTTATCCTTCAGGCCACTTGTTTACAGAGGCTCTCTTTGTCTGTTGTGGGCAGTGTTTGGTCTCTGGCCTGAATGTGATGCATTTTAACTAGGTGTGTTCTGGTCTGCTTGTGAAATGAGACCTGTTGCCACCACCATTTGAACAAAGGCCTTGCAAAACTCCTGGGTCAGGAGACAGAGCATTCAAAATTCATGCCTATTGATAAGGGGATTCCTTTCATAGGTGGGGTCTCCTGTATTTTAGTCTGTCTTTTGCCCTTCTCCATGACTACAGCTCTCTCCTCACAATGGCCATGATTGGTTCTGTCCCAAACAGTGTCTCTGAACTTCCTAACTTCTTCAATATGTCCTCTTCTCTACCTTTAGTTGTGGAGTTTGTTCTGCCAGTCTTCAGGTGAATTTCTGGGATATTTAGGATGATTTGATAGTTATCTAGTTGTATTTGCATTACAAGGTGAGCCTAGGTTTCTCCTACTCTACTGCCAATTTCCTTTCAAACACCCTACTCTCACATTTTAAAAATGGTTTGCATTTATTTGTCAAAAAATTTACCTTAGAAGAAAAGTGTAAGCCTGTGTAATTTTATATTCTAATGTGAATCTTAAAAAAATGTTTATCTATTTGTCTATTAGACACAAAATAGATAAAATCATGACAAAATATTTTATAATTATAGATTAAATCACAGGCATAGATATTTAAGGGCAAGTTATATAGACATCGAAACTGAGG
>NC_048224.1:117539985-117540303 GCF_002007445.2 Ailuropoda melanoleuca
AAAGACAGATTGGGAACAATCCAGGCTTTTCTCCCCAGAAAATTACTAACAATCTGATCCCCTAGTCCTATCCAGTCATAAGTTTCCATTTCTTCCAACAATTGTTATTCTTTCCCATTATTTGGATCTTTCGTTAGAGTTCAAATATTTTTTTCTTAAATTCCTAGGTTTTCACTCAGCAGTTAGAGCTACCAGCTAGTTCTTATTTGCTATCTCTCGCTCTCTTTTTTTTTTAAGATTTTATTTATTTATTTGACAGAAATAGAGACAGCCAGCGAGAGAGGGAGCACAAGCAGGGGGAGTGGGAGAAGAAGAAGC
>NC_048224.1:117543580-117604885 GCF_002007445.2 Ailuropoda melanoleuca
TACTGTGCATAATAGAGAGTTATCAGTTAACAAAAAGACTAGGAAGAAAAGTAATTGCGATATAAAATATTAGACACTAAATTAAATACAATTTGAATAGATTCCTTTTCTATGGGAGATAAAAATTGAGACTGAAAGAGAGACAACACAAAATCATTTGCTGTAAATTGGTATTTGACCCAACCAAAGTTTCCTATGTGCTCTGTTTATATTTAACCATATTTAATTATGTGTTTCCTAGTTTTTCTTATCTGGGATGTTATAATAAATTGTTTTTAGGTACAGAATATAGAATCATTTCTGAAATGTAGCAAACAATAAAGGACAGTTATTAAATTGATAGACAAATAGATGAACAAATTTATATTAGTGATATATGAGACTAGAGTTTTAAAATATCTTCACATTTCATTTTGAAATCATGAAACAATGAAAAGTTGCTCATTGTCAATTGTGTGTATATGCAAAAGAGAAAACGTAGAAACTCTTTTTTATTTAGTTTCTCTAGACTTCAGGAAAAAAGTCTACTCCTTATATTTGTGTTATGTAAATTTTTAAATGGATTATTAAAGTACTAAGGTAATAATTCTTGTTTAGAATTCATACTTTCTTTAGCTACAGTCAAACAATTGAGTCTTCAGGGGTTTTTGATGAAGATATTTACCACAATTCACCACCAAGAAAAAAAAATGTAAAGATTTAAAAAAAAGAAAAAGAGGGGCGCCTGGGTGGCACAGCGGTTAGGCGTCTGCCTTCGGCTCAGGGCGTGATCCTGGCGTTATGGGATCGAGCCCCACATCAGGCTCCTCTGCTGTGAGCCTGCTTCTTCCTCTCCCACTCCCCCTGCTTGTGTTCCCTCTCTCGCTGGCTGTCTCTATCTCTGTCAAATAAATAAATAAAATCTTTAAAAAAAAAAGAAAATAGGAAGAGTTTTAGTACCAAAAATTATACTGTGCATAATAGAGAGTTATCAGTTAACAAAAAGACTAGGAAGAAACGTAATTGTGATATAAAATATTAGACACTAAATTAAATACAATTTGAATAGATTCCTTTTCTATGGGAGATAAAAATTGAGACTGAAAGAGAGACAACACAAAATCATTTGCTGTAAATTGGTATTTGACCCAACCAAAGTTTCCTATGTGCTCTGTTTATATTTAACCATATTTAATTATGTGTTTCCTAGTTTTTCTTATCTGGGATGTTATAATAAATTGTTTTTAGGTACAGAATATAGAATCATTTCTGAAATGTAGCAAACAATAAAGGACAGTTATTAAATTGATAGACAAATAGATGAACAAATTTATATTAGTGATATATGAGACTAGAGTTTTAAAATATCTTCACATTTCATTTTGAAATCATGAAACAATGAAAAGTTGCTCATTGTCAATTGTGTGTATATGCAAAAGAGAAAACGTAGAAACTCTTTTTTATTTAGTTTCTCTAGACTTCAGGAAAAAAGTCTACTCCTTATATTTGTGTTATGTAAATTTTTAAATGGATTATTAAAGTACTAGGGTAATAATTCTTGTTTAGAATTCATACTTTCTTTAGCTACAGTCAAACAATTGAGTCTTCAGGGGTTTTTGATGAAGATATTTACCACAATTCATCACCAAGAAAAAAAAAGGTAAAGATTTAAAAAAAAGAAAAAGAGGATAACTGTCTAGCTTTGACTTGTGAGCGGAAATTGCTCTGACCACTCAGTGACACAGAATGCAATTGCTGAAACATTAACAATAAGAAAGGCAACTGAGAAAATTACTAGAGTGGACAGTTACAAAATGCTTTTCCAGTCCATTAGACCACAGCATATTCAGCTAGATTTTAACAGATGTTCTGAGATTCCTGTAAAATATTAAAATGTTCTTTAATCCAATCATAGCATTTCAACTGAGGAAACAGCCCGATTTATTGCACCTTTTTAAGCTAATATCAAAGATCCATTGAAGAAGTAGTGAAAGCACAAGGAAGCCCAGGGCAGCTCAGCTCCTTTGGCTCCAGGCCAGTGCCTACTAGCTAGCCACTTGGTGATATTGCCATGCAAATGCCTGGAAGCCAGGCACTTACTGCATCTGAATACATACAGAAGTGGGGGTAGGGGTGGGGGGTGGGTGGGAGTCAACAAAAACCAAAAACACAAGCAGAATCACTGTGTGGAAACAAAACAAAACAAAACAAAACAACCCTTGGCATATTCAATAGCATTTTGAGCCTGTAAATAAGAATCTGAATTGATTCATTCAGCAGCAGCACCAAAGGAAAATAAAGGCATATCAAATCTACCTGGGGGGTTTTGTGAGATGATGCTGACTTGAAAATTTTTTGAAAGAATAAAAGAAATCTTTACTTCTCCTTTATTCAAATAGCTTACCTTACAGACTTTTTAAAAAGTTAAAAGTGTTAAAAAGTATATTGGCGAGATGTATTTCAAAATATAAGAACTATGCAAATGGAGATATATCAATTATTCCAAAGGAAGCTTGATTACTATATTCCAGATAAATCCTACACTGTTCATTTTTTAAATGCAATTAACCAGGTTTAGCTCTACATCCCTAAACAAAATATTTAATTATTCATGTTTTTAAAATTTCTAAGGCTATGTGTCCTAAACATTACGATCTGCGAACCAAATAGAACTGGAAATTTACAGATCTTATATTTTCAGTTTTGGGCTAAATATTCAAAATAAAATAAATATAAGATAAATAAAAAAGTAAAATGTTTGAAAAGCTCTCTCAAGAATATTTGTTGTGAAAGAGAATATGTATTGTCAAAAACTGATGCTGAATAAGTTGAGACTCCTTTATGTATAGATCTTCCTACTTTCCTTTGTGTTATTTGTACACAGACAATGTGTTAGATATTAATGCTGTACACCAAAATTTCTGGTTCATCACTTCATCGGAGCATATGACTGTGTTTCTCTGTCCCCTTAAAGTTAGCAATGGCTTTCGGACTTGTTTTGGCCATGGCACAGTAGTTTAAGTGAAGGGAGACAACTCTGGGCAAAACCATCAAAAGCCACAACACTATTCATCTTTTTCCCTCCTCCTGCCTTAGTGATCATGGAAACACAGTCAAGATGAAAACGGGAATTGGTCTTTGTCCTCTCATGAGGCTAATACTGAGCAAAGCAACTCATTTTGGAAAAGCAGTGTAAATATGTAATAAACTGCTGTTTTACTAACCCACTGAAATTTAGAAGCAGTTTGCTACCTCAGTACAAGTGATCCCATCCTGATACAAACAGAAATAGGGCCATAACAGGAGATGATGCTTTTACAAGTAACTACAATGTGGGAGATATTCTAAAAGTTCTGCAGTGAGCAAAATGGGAGAAACTGTTATTGAAGCATGGAAAATAGTGATTCAAGCAATACATTGACAAAGATACTAGTAAAATGGTTTCTTCTGATAATGTGAAAGACAGATCATGGATGTAATGGCATTTTATCATTTGAGTAAGAGCTTGGAAAACAAATATTAGTAGTGTGTGTCATTTGCTATTGACTACAAAAAAGTCAGATATTAATTTTAGGTTTACTAAAAGGGATAGAGAGTACAAAACTGTGATACTTTTAAGAAGCAGGTCCTTCCCATACTCAATATCTAAAATATGAAATGAAGAAAGCTCTGGCCCACAAAAACATTTAAAACTCATTATTACACTAATTATGAAATCAACTATATGCATATCACCCTTGTTCAAACTTCTGTACAGATTAAGAGGTTTTACATGAAGGAGCTCATAGTATAGTATACAGTACATACTTTCTTTTAGTTGGACAAAATACTTCAGGGAAAAGAGACCAATCATTTATCTCATTCTAGCATTGTGGGCTACCTGAGGTTAGAAGTTAAACCAAAAAGAAAGGTATAGGGAAAGTAAAAATGAATATAAATATGATAAATAGATTATGAAAATTATCTTGAGTGTGGTTAGAGTCTTAGAGTGCTATCTATAATAAAAAAAAAATAAACATAGAGCCAATTACGTTTTAAGGAGAGTTATATTGACCAGTCTGTATTTATCAAAGGGCTAAGAATTTTTGAGATTTGAAGCTGCTTAGGGCCCCCCATTATCTACTGACAGAAAACAAGATAAATACGTTTTTTCCCTATCAAGCCACTAAGGCAAAAAAACAATGTAAATGGAGGATATCACAGTGATTCTGGAGAATAATCGACATATAAGCTTCTTCCAGAAAACAGAACTAAGTTTTTAAGTATCTCCTTTCCCTCATGAAGATGCAAAACATCAACCAAAGATTCTGGACTCTGAGTTCAATCTTATAACTGAATAGGAAATTTGTCTTACTTGAGAACTTTGTGGGTAAGTAGTTTATGTGGAAAGTCGATTAAACTAAATATTTACAGTCCAGAAGGGAAGACTATGATAGTCTTCAAGTTATGGTAATAGTTTGGTCCTCTATTTTTTGCATACATGATAGGAATGTACTTTTTTTTAAGGCTCTTAACTAAGAGAGGTCTTTACTTGTAACTCCTTTTAGTCAAGGAAATGTGAGCACATGTGATATGTGTCACGTCTGCACAGAACACTTAAGAGGATCTCTGAGCTTCCTTCCCCGAACTGTGGTATCATTGGAGGCACATATTAAAAGAGTGTCCATCAGTCTAGATCTTGGACTGACTACTATGAACAGAGGCCCTTGACAATATGCACAACAAAAGGATGAATAAAATTATGTCCTTAGTTATGTTACAATACTGCTATTTCGGAGTTGCTTTATTTAATCCTAGCAAATTTATAAATCTAGCCTTTAGTCTGTGATACAGAACAAATATTCTTTAGCTTTCTGTTTGAGAAATAAAATAATGACAAAAGTAAAGATTTTTGTTCTATACAAACCGCTATTGTATAAAGCAGCTAATGACCAAAGCACAAGCAGGAAATAGAATATTGGGCAGATTCAGTTGACCATTTAGTTCAACTCATTAATTCATGTAACAAATTGCATTAGCTTTTCTTTCTTACTTTTACTATAGATCAGGACAAAGGAGAGCATAATATAGTTAACAAGTAATAGAAATATATCATGATAAAAGTGTGCAAAGTGCTATTGTAAGTAGGAGGGGCTCTGTTTCTAAAAACATAACAAAGTAGCTAATCTGAAATTTCTCTTGCTAGAACACCTAAAATCTGGGGGTGAAATAACCAAATATATTTTTAAATATATAGGTTAGTTTGCAAGAAAATAAGTGCAAGCTTCAAATGCATAATTTTATGACATGGCACCTAGGGGAGTTTGTCCATCTTTTTAACAAAAAAGCTTGTGTTGAATATCTATGTGTTTGGGGGGGGGTGGGAGTGGTGATGCAAGGCAGGTGATAAAGCCTTGGGACAATCTATGGTAAGGAATTTTGTAACAAGGATGGGAATTATAAATAATAATTATAAGGAATATACCCCTCAATTAAAGAGTGGTCTAGGGAAAGGAAACTTGCCTGTCTGCCTTGATTCTATGGGAGAAAATAAGAAATCATGTTTTTGAGTAGGCATAACTATTTAAAGTCCTGTAACTGAGCAATTAACATACAAAGACATTGTATGCTAGTGATACAATTGATGTATCTGGCAAAAGCTGTCACAAATGCTCTTAAGTAAAATGTTAAGCATCTCATGATATAAGAATCCATCTGTCAGCATGATAAATACATACATAGGTGATGGGTATTAGGGAGGGTACTTGTAATGAGCACCAGGTGTATCTAAGTGATGAATCACTAAATTCTACACCTGAAACTAATATCACACTGTATATTAGCTAACTGGAATTTACATAAAAACATGGAAAAATAAATACATACACATGTAAAATTAAATAAAATAAAAGGATTTGGACATCCAAGAAATAAAATATGTATTTTTAAAATATTTAAATTACTTAAAAATAGAATATAAAGAAAAAAGAGCCTCTGTAAAAAAATAGATAGCATAGATTTGAAAGAACAACCAAGTTGAGATTAAATATGTAATGGTGGACTAAATGGAAAATCTGGGATATTTCAAGAGAATTCTTTCTCATCAAGAGAATGAATAAAACAGTCTTTAATTGAAATGCTAAGCATATTCTCGATAAAATGAAAACATTTATTATCAGATTCAGGAAGCATAGAGTTTTAAGCATGATAAAAATAAACCAGTACCTAGACATCATCATAATTAAATTACAGAAGCACAAATGGAATAAACGATCGAAAAGGTATGCAAATAAAAATTAAAAAATAATAATACAAATTATCTTCAAAGAATGACAGCGTGGCTGACAGCTTTTTTGAACAAGAAAGATAAGACGTTAAAATAAGATGAAAAATCTTTTCAAATTCTTGGAAGAAAATCACTGCTATTTCACATTTCTATATAAAAATCAACTCTAATTATGAAGAAATGTGATATAACAACATTAATACCAAAATAGAAAGTTTAGCACTGGCAGAAGCTCATTTTAAAAACTAGCAAAAGGTGTGCATGCAGAAAAAGAAAAGAGCATATATAACTACTAAGTAATAAATGCTTCCTTCAAAAGTAACAGTTAAGAGGTGTATGAATAAAAGATCAGGTTAACCAAGTGGAAAGAAAATGAATAGAGTAGGCACGAAAAGAATAATATTTCAGATATATGAAAGGTTATCCTGAGGTTGAGGAATGGGATCATAGGGCAGATCTAGGGGATATATGTAGATTCTGTATCAAAAGCAACGTAACAACCATATTACAATGTCTTAAATATTATTCCCAGGAATGTATACTATTATTAACCAGGCACTGGAGCGGTAGGATAGGGTCTTAAAGAGAATGCTCACATTCAGGTTGTGTTACCAAAATACAATATTACAGCAGATATTGTAGTGATTTTATGGATAGATAATAAGGGGAAGCAAACACGCATGTAAAGGAAACTTTCAAAAAAACCCTAAACAAGAATAATGGAAGTGGGAATGAAAATTCTATAAAGTCGGAAAAGTAAATTTTTGTAAATCAATTTGTAAAAAAAAGCAGAGGAAGAAAAATTTGTAATGCCATTCATTTCGGCATTTAATTTGAGTGTCTGGGAGGATATTAATCAAATTTATTGTGGTAGGAATTAACCAAAGGGAAAGACATGTGGGATGATTGGATAGGAATGGAGGAACTGCTTTACTGTTTTTAGGGGTGAGTATATAAAAAAGAATGATACAGTCCATTTGTTTTCAGGGAAAAAAGGACAAATATGAAATTCATATACCGCATAGGATGAAAAACTAACTATTTTATGCAAAAAGCACAGTAAGAGCAAGAGTCTGAATAACAATAGCTTAACAAAGTGAAGCCTCATTAGGTTTGTATTCTTATTAAAAACATTCAGGGCTCAAAGTTTCCTTTTCTGCCATACATACATCTAAACACAGTAATGGCATTTTCATGTTTTTATTTTTTATTTTAGCATTTTAATTATGGCATGATATAAAGTAGAATAGTATTTCATACTTAAAGGAAACAATCATTTTAAAAAACTATTTTCTTCTATATAGATGACCTATGACAAAAATAGCTTTAAAAATATTTTATTCAGTATTATTTGAAATAATTCAATCATACAAAATACACCAAGGGAAAACAACTTACTGTTTTTGTGACTCTTACACACTTTGGTTACCACTTATTTGTGAAGTTCAGAGGTACTAATTCCGTGTCCCAGGCAGTAACAGCAGAAATGAAACTCATTAAGTCTCTCATCTTCTTAAAATGCAATCTTTATCTTATATGCATGAAGGGACACTCAAGTGTTTATCTTGTAATGGAAGTGTCTGGACCTATTGGATTTAATTTGGCTGAGCTCACTCTTACTGAGGTATACTGACTGGTGAGGAAAATATTTGTGTGTGTTTTTTGGGGGGGCTATATCCAAAATGAAAAAGCTGGGAGAAAAGCATCTCTTTGTAGGGAAACTGACACATATAGGCTATATAAGTGTCAGCTCTAAGAGGAGATGCTAGTGTGGTTTCCCTCCTCTAGCTCTATTAATGTTGCCTAATATCAACTTAAGTTTTCTTCTCAAGAATGTACATGGCTGGAGCACCTGGGTGGCTTGGTAGTTTAAGTGTCTGCCTTTGGCTCAGGTCATGATCTCAGGGTCCTAAGATCCACCTCTGCCTCAGGCTCCCTGCTCAGTGGGGAGTGTGCTTTTCCCTTTCCCTCTGCCATTAACTCCCCAACCCCCTCCACACTACTCTTTCTCTCTTTCAAATAAATAAATAAAATCTTTTTAAAAAGGAGGGAAAAAAATAAAAAAAGGAATACAGCATGGCCAAATGGGAGCTACCTTACCCAGACCTCCCCTAATGCCTGATTGACAAGGAATACCAAAGGACAGCCCCTTGCCTCAAGGTGGGAAAAGTGTTACAATTTGTGCTTTAGAACTTGTCTGTGTTTCTATACCTGAGAATACATTCTTGCTCAGCTTTCTTCTTCTATCCTTTCCTGCTTTCTCAATTCCCCTTCTCCTGAAAGCATTCCCCAAATAATTTTTTTAAAGATTTTATTTATTTATTTGACAGAGAGAGACGACCAGTGAGAGAGGGAACACAAGCAGGGGGAGTGGGAGAGGAAGAAGTAGGCTCCCAGCAGAGGAGACTGATGTGGGGCTCCATCCCAGAACACAGGGATCATGCCCTGAGCTGAAGGCAGACGTCTAAGGACTGAGCCACCCAGGCGCCCCTCCCCAAATAATTTCTGAACTAGAATCCCCACCTCAGGATCTACTCCTAGAAAATAAGTGACTTAAGTAAGCTTTTCTTTCCCCTACCCCCCCTCAAAGTGAGCAGTCTCATTCAACATTATTACATTTAAGTAAAGTCACTCCAGTCAAACAGGCCAGAGACATCCGAGTTAAAGCTCTTTGGGTTTTCTCATTCATCCTCTTACATAAGAAAGTCTCCAGATTGCTGTCATTTCCTTTAGGGTTGAATAGACCACTGGTGCACACGCTTCAGAGCTATGGCAATTTTTGAATATCTCTGAGAGAGCAAATGTTCCAGGGAGGTAACATTTATATATCAACTCAACTAACCCCAAATTTATATGTTCAATTATTNATGTTCAATTATACATCTGAAGCTAAAGAAGTCTTTTTGAATAGCTAGTGAATTGGAAGATTGACTGCTGACCATCACATTTTTTGTTGACATCTCTTGAATTAATTTTATGACTGAATAGAATCCACTATGTATTAGAAACC
The DNA here is from genome assembly GCF_002007445.2 of Ailuropoda melanoleuca. Classification (NCBI taxonomy): domain Eukaryota; kingdom Metazoa; phylum Chordata; class Mammalia; order Carnivora; family Ursidae; genus Ailuropoda; species Ailuropoda melanoleuca. The sequence goes on from NC_048224.1 coordinate 117,552,835, forward strand.
TCAGTGTTAATCAATAGTGTAAAAAAAGCATTTGACAAAATCCAACACATATTCATGATAAAAACTCTCCGTAAACTCTTTTCTCAACTTGAGAAATAATATCTGCAAAAAAAACTTTAGCTAATATCAAATGTAGTGGTAAGAAAATTGAAACCTTCCCACTGAAAGCAGGAACAAAGCAAGGATGTCCTCTCTTACCCCTGCTTTTCAACATCACACTAGGAAGTCCTAGCTAATGTAGTAGGAAATGAAAGGAAGAATTGGGAAGGAAGAAATACAATGGTATTTGTTTCTAGATAACATGATACTTTGTGTGAAAAATCCAAAACAATCTACAAAAATCTCCTGGAACTAATTGATAATAACAAGGTTGCAGGGTAGGGAGTTAACATAAAAAGTTAATTGCTTTCCTGTATATCAACAGTAAGCAGTTGGAATTTGAAATTAAAAACACAATACCATTTACATTAGCAGCCCAAAAAACCAAAGCACGTAGGTATAAATCTAACAAAATTTGGCCAGAATCTATATGAGCAAAACTATAAAAGTTAAAAAAAATCAAAGAAGAACTGTATAAAAGGAGAGATATTCCACATTCATGTATGGAAAGATTTAATATTGTCAATATGTCAGTCCTTTCCAATTTGATCTATAAATTCAATGCAATTCCAATCAAAATCTCAGCAAGTTATTTTGGGGATATGAAAAAAACAAAATGATTCTAAAGTTTACACAGAGGGGCAAAGGATCCAGACTATCCAGCACAATACTGAAGAACAAAGTTGGAGGACTGACAATGCCCAACTTCAGGACATACTATAAAGATACAGTGATTAAGACCATGTGGTACTGGCAAGAGAATAGACAAATAGATCAATAAAACATAACAGAGAGCCCAGAAATAGGTCCGCATAAATATGGTCAACTGATCTTTGACAAAAGAACATACAGTGGAGCAAAGATAGTCTTTTCAACAAATGTCACTGAAACAACTAGACATCTATATGCAAAAAAAAAAAAAAAAGAAAGAAAAAAGAAAAGAACAAAAGAAAGAAATTAGATACAGACTTTACACCCTTCACTAAATTAACTCCAAATGGATCACAGACCTAAATGAAAAACATAAAACTATAACAATCCTAGAAGATAACAAGGAGAAAACCTAGATGACATTGGGTATATAAAACATTAGAGACAGGATCCATATATTTGATAAGCTGGACTTTATTAAAATTAAACCTCTGGTCTGGAAGAGAAAACATCAAGAGAAGCTACAGACAAGCTACAGACTGGAGAAAATATTTGTAAGACAAATCTCTTAAAGGATTATTGTTCAAAATACACAGTGAACTCATAAAACACAACAAAAACAAAACCACCTGATTAAAAAATGGGCCAAAAATCTTAATACATACTCACCAAAGAAGATATACAGATGGCAAATTAGTACATGAAAAGATACTCCACATCATATGCAGTTAGAGAAATATAAAGTAAAATAACCATGAGATAGCACTACATACCTATTTGAATGGCCAAAATCCAAAACAGTGACAACATCATATGCTGGCAAGAATGTAGAGCAAAAAGAACTCTCATTCATTGCTAGTGGGAAGGCAAAATGGTATAGACACTTTGGAAAACAGTTTGGAGGTTTCTTACAAAACTAAAAATACTCTTATCATAAAATCCATCTATTCAGGTGCGCCTGGGTGGCACAGCGGTTAAGTGTCTGCCTTTGGCTCAGGGCGTGATCCCGGCGTTATGGGTCGAGCCCCACATCAGGCTCTTCCGCTATGAGCCTGCTTCTTCCTCTCCCACTCCCCCTGCTTGTGTTCTCTCTCTCGCTGGCTGTCTCTATCTCTGTCGAATGAATAAATAAATAAAATCTTTAAAAAAAAATCCATCTATTCATATCTTGATATTTACCCAAAGGAGTTAAAAACTTATGCTCACACAAAAACATCAAGATGTCCTTCAGTAGGTGAGTAGATAAACTGTGGTACATCCAGACAATGGAATATTATCCAGAAATAAAAAGAAATGAGCTATCAAACCATGAAATGATATGGAAAAAACTTAAACGCACCTTAGTAAGTGGGAGAAGTCAATGTGAGAAGGATGCGTACTCTATGATTCCAACTGTATGACATTATAGAGACAGTAACAAGATCAGTGATTGTCAGGGACTGGGTGGGGATAAGAGGTGAATAACTGGGATGTAGAAAATTTTTATGGCAGTGAAATACTCTGTATGATACTCTGTATGATACTGTAATGAAAATAAATGATTATATGTATATACATATATATATAAACACACATATATAAATATAAATGTGTATATATATATACATGCCGGTGTAAAACTAAGAGTTGATTTGGAGTGATAATGATGTGTTAATGTAGATTATCAATTTTAACAAAGGTAGCACTCTGGTAGGGATATTGATCACAGAAAATACTATGCATATCTGGGCAGGGGATAAATAGAAAATTTCTGTAACTTCCTCTTAATTTTGCTATGAACCTAAAACTACTCTAAAAATAAATTCTATCAAAACAATTAGGGAGAGACAATATACAAAGAAGAAGCTAAATCATCTTGGGTTATTGTAGAATTCAGATTTTGGGGGAAGCATAAAAGAATATATATAAAATATTTAAAATGATCATTGTAGTCACATGGCATCAAAAACAAAGTGGTTATCACAGAAAACCAATCTATGTCAAATGCAGCTAATATACTGAATGAACTGTAGAGTGAAAATGGTCATTAGATTGACATAGTGAAGATCACTGGGCTTCTTTCTACTCTTTGGTAGGGTCAAGGATCTGAGTGGCCTGGACTCAAGAGATTTCAATAAGAGAAAAAAGAAGAAAATGTGAGTAGAACAATCTTTTTTGATGATTTACTACAACACAAAATCACAGAAAAGATTATAGTGGTAATTGGAGGGAGATATTGGGTTGAGTGTTGTTTGTTCATTAGTTTTGTGTGAAATATATTAGTGTTTCCTAATGGTGATATGAATTGCTATTCAGGAAAGGGAAACTTGCAAATAGTAATTTTTTGTATTGGTGCACCAGGAGGATTCAAAGGCACGTATGGAGACTCTGGCCTTGGATGGAAACATTTATAATTCATCTAGTATAATAGAGGAAAAGATAGAATAAAGAAGTTTGATAAATTCGACATGGGGTAGATGTGGGAAATCTCTTGATTGCCTGAATTAGCTCAGGTGTATAAGAAGCAAAATTGTCAACTGATTCAGGACTGAGAAGAAGACTTGGGGAATTAGTTTTATAGAAAAGTAGGAAAAAGCAATTAATAGGATAAGTATAGGAATGCCCACTTGAGAATTATGTTGATTAATGAAAGGTGTGTATGTGATATGTGTATACATGTGTGTGTGTGTATCCCCAGCTATATTCACATGCTGCATTGCAAGACAGAATGTTTAATTCAAGTGTGGCTATAGTCCTCACATCCGTTTCAAGAGTTTAATCAAGGGAGTGAGAGCAAACGTGAGGATATGCAAGGGGATAATCATACATGTGGACAATTGGTTCTAAGACCTATAAGCAGGTTGATGAAAATGAAAAGGTCAGTAGTTTGTAGGTCATGGAAAAGTCTATTAAAATTTTAGAATCAAGATATTTGAATGATTAAACTATAAAGATAGAAGGTGGTAGTTAGGGAGATAACTGAAATTAAGATTCAGGAGGTGGTTCTATTATTGTTAATTAAAAATTCAGGTATAGCAATTAGAATGTCTGAGGTAAGGTGAAAGAAAGTTCATTAGAGGGGAGGAAGTCAAGATCATATGGAGAATATATGATATATTTATATTAAATGATCATAAATGATGAAATATACAATTGGTGAAATACAATGGAATGCACTAAAATCTTCGCTGAATGAGGAGAAATACAGAAGGGAGTAGATAACTGCAAACAGGGAGCAACTAAGTTATATTATGTGAAGGCATAGAGAACAAATTTCTGGTCATCTTAAGTGTCTAGATGTTAAGGAATTTGGGGAGGTTGAGTTGTTTGTGGGAGCTCACATAACCTAGAATGTAGGGCATGATGAGTCTAGCTCTCTTGTTAAATTAGTTAGTCATGGTGGTCATGTTCATATGGGTAACATTCCTCTTTATAGTCTCCTTTAGTGACTCTTAGCCAGAACATTTAAGTAGAAGTAAAGGAAAGTAGAAGTCTCTGCAGGAACATAAGGAGCTCTCTGGGTCTTACTTCAACTGCGCTATCTTACTATATGAAGGAAGGCAAGAAATGAAGAGACTTATAGTTAATGCTAGAACCTGGATGAAAGCAGGGACAACTCATGCACCCCACCAATTACTTAACAGAGCAAAGCTTAATGACAAATCTTTCTTAAGTTAGTATAATATATGACATGGTGTTGGCCAGCATGTTATTTTTAATATTTTGAATATTATAATAACCTTGAATACTCACNCAAAACAGTGACAACATCATATGCTGGCAAGAATGTAGAGCAAAAAGAACTCTCATTCATTGCTAGTGGGAAGGCAAAATGGTATAGACACTTTGGAAAACAGTTTGGAGGTTTCTTACAAAACTAAAAATACTCTTATCATAAAATCCATCTATTCAGGTGCGCCTGGGTGGCACAGCGGTTAAGTGTCTGCCTTTGGCTCAGGGCGTGATCCCGGCGTTATGGGTCGAGCCCCACATCAGGCTCTTCCGCTATGAGCCTGCTTCTTCCTCTCCCACTCCCCCTGCTTGTGTTCTCTCTCTCGCTGGCTGTCTCTATCTCTGTCGAATGAATAAATAAATAAAATCTTTAAAAAAAAATCCATCTATTCATATCTTGATATTTACCCAAAGGAGTTAAAAACTTATGCTCACACAAAAACATCAAGATGTCCTTCAGTAGGTGAGTAGATAAACTGTGGTACATCCAGACAATGGAATATTATCCAGAAATAAAAAGAAATGAGCTATCAAACCATGAAATGATATGGAAAAAACTTAAACGCACCTTAGTAAGTGGGAGAAGTCAATGTGAGAAGGATGCGTACTCTATGATTCCAACTGTATGACATTATAGAGACAGTAACAAGATCAGTGATTGTCAGGGACTGGGTGGGGATAAGAGGTGAATAACTGGGATGTAGAAAATTTTTATGGCAGTGAAATACTCTGTATGATACTCTGTATGATACTGTAATGAAAATAAATGATTATATGTATATACATATATATATAAACACACATATATAAATATAAATGTGTATATATATATACATGCCGGTGTAAAACTAAGAGTTGATTTGGAGTGATAATGATGTGTTAATGTAGATTATCAATTTTAACAAAGGTAGCACTCTGGTAGGGATATTGATCACAGAAAATACTATGCATATCTGGGCAGGGGATAAATAGAAAATTTCTGTAACTTCCTCTTAATTTTGCTATGAACCTAAAACTACTCTAAAAATAAATTCTATCAAAACAATTAGGGAGAGACAATATACAAAGAAGAAGCTAAATCATCTTGGGTTATTGTAGAATTCAGATTTTGGGGGAAGCATAAAAGAATATATATAAAATATTTAAAATGATCATTGTAGTCACATGGCATCAAAAACAAAGTGGTTATCACAGAAAACCAATCTATGTCAAATGCAGCTAATATACTGAATGAACTGTAGAGTGAAAATGGTCATTAGATTGACATAGTGAAGATCACTGGGCTTCTTTCTACTCTTTGGTAGGGTCAAGGATCTGAGTGGCCTGGACTCAAGAGATTTCAATAAGAGAAAAAAGAAGAAAATGTGAGTAGAACAATCTTTTTTGATGATTTACTACAACACAAAATCACAGAAAAGATTATAGTGGTAATTGGAGGGAGATATTGGGNATAATAACCTTGAATACTCACCGATATATTATTTCAGGGATATCATGATGTTACAAATGTGTCCTCATTCAGGCGAACCAAGCAACTAAAAATGCAAAATAAAAAATTTCAAATTATTGAATATTCATAAATGAAGACTTGAGCTTATCAAATATCTTTCATTATCTAGTAAAGTATTTTTTTGGCACTAAGTTTTACTGTTTACTTTTCTCAATCACCTGGACAATTTTTAGAGCAAGTGTATATTCCTTTTATTTCTTTGTTTTCAGAGATCTAAAATTATTATGATCATTATTACTTTAGTATAAATAAATCAAAGAAGTATTTTTTATCAAGTAAAAATTCAGACATTTTTAAAAAGTGGTTGAAAAATTTCAATATTTAGTAAAAGAGAAATATATGTAGAAGGATAGCAAACGGAAAAGCAATAGATGTTTGACCAAATTTACAATTTATCTGAAAGTCCCTCAGATGCCCATTGTAAAATTAATTGAGTTGGAATACTACAACAAACTGCTCTTTGTAGAATAAAAACAGTTACTACTTTGGCCATGTTAGGGATGTGACAGTTTCGTTTGTTTTCAAATATTATAGCTTTTCTGTTCCCAGTTCCTTTTGGAAACAAGAGTAGGGATGTATGAAAATTTTTATAGAGTATGAAATATAACATAAAACAGAACTTTGAGGATGTAAGTCTAAATAAAGTTTCAATGTAAGTGAAATAGTATTCAAATCATCCTTTATTATATTAGCATCAAAGCTTTTGCTGTGTAAATAACTTACTAGAAACAGGAGGATATTAACATGGCTGGCAAAAGACAGAGCAACAAGGTTCAAGTAAGTGTGAAACAATATATTATGAGAATAATGACTAGAACCACGTTTTCCTGACTCTAAATATTTTTGATTGTATATCTTTTCATAAACATTGCAATATTGGGATACAGGGACAAAAGGATACTCATTTTATCTTAATTCAACTTAGAGGGTTCACTTCAGCTATTTTGAATGTAGGAATGTTTATTGGTCAAGAAGATAAGTTTATTCCCATTAACTTAACCAGAGACGTAAAGGACCTATATCCTAGAAACTATAGATCACTTTTGAAAGATATTGAGGAAGACATAAAAAGATGGAAAAATATTCCATGCTCATGGATTGGAAGAATTAACATAGTTAAAATGTCCATACTACCCAGAGCAATCTACACTTTCAATGCTATCCCGATCAAAATACCGAGGACATTTTTCAAAGAACTGGAACAAATAGTCCTTAAATTTGTATGGAAGACTGAAAAATAAAATGTTTGGTTACCGTGTGGCTTAGTTTCATAAAATATAGGGGTAATTTAGTCGTTTTAGAAAATCATTTGAAAGGCTGGCCTTGTATTTTTAAAAATCCATGTCCTGAGGAGTTCTGGGACTCAAGAAACCATTCACACATGGGCACACACACAACACATACTTATTGGGTACGTGTTTATATTGTATGGCACATATTACTATTATATTATATTTGTTTATTATTAGGTAGGTTTTATTAGTACAAAACATACCAAATTATAACTTGAGATACTTGGATCCTGTTTCTTAAGCTTGCTAGTTTAATTCTATCACCTTGATCATTAGCCTCTGAATATCCTTTTCGATAGCAGAGATAATAACAATGCGCTCATCACGTGCATATTGTGATAATTTAGAGTTTGGGAATGGCTTACAGTGTAAAAATACAAGAGAATATTTTAATAATTATGAAAGGCAATGGAAGTTCTAAAAATAGGCGTTTGCCTCCTCCTGAATTGTCAGAATTCCTCTAGGAGCCTTTATTAAATGCCAGGACTTTTAGCATTTTTTTTGTTTGTTTTTTAAGATTTTATTTATTTATTTGACAGACAGAGAGACAGCCAGCGAGAGAGGGAACAGAGGCAGGGGGAGTGGGAGGGGAAGAAGCAAGCTCCCAGCAAGGAGCCTGATGAGGGTCTCAATCCCATAATGCCTGGATCACGCCCTGAGCTGAAGGCAGATGCTTAACAACTGCACTACCCAGGTGACCCTACATTACTTATATTTTTATCTAGAAGATGCAACCAACAGAGCCACCCAGGAGCCCCATTCACGTATTTTTAAACAGAAGATGGAAATAAGATTGATAGAAAATAAGTAGTCTCTAAAAAACCAGGGCTGTTTCTTTATTAGGTACAGTGCTGTGAGACAATGCCAGCCATGTAGGCTTTCACAGCATTGTGTTTTAGGGTCCCATCCCTTAAATGAGAGTCCTAAAAATTGGGGGACTAGATGTGCAGTTCAAACCCTTTGTTCCCCAGGTGGAAGCTGGGAATTGGGGCTTCCTTACCGATTTTATGGCACTGTATCTGGGTGAGGTGTATGGTAAACCTTTCCTACCTATTGCCACGTGGGTATTTTCTCATTTGCCTGATGTGAAGGAGTCATTCATCTAGTTCCTAGATTTCTCTGAGGGAATGGCTCCCCGTGGAGCTATATATTCAGTTTGCTCTTGGGAAAAGGGAAGTTCAGGAGCTTCCGATGTCACCCTCTTGGTCCCTTCTTCTTACTCTTTTTCTAAAAATGGATAATTGATTAATCCTGGATTTTTTCTCCAAAATTTCACTTTATTTTATTTTTTTAAAGATTTTATTTCTAAGCAATCTCTACACCCAACATGCGGCTTGAACTTAAAACCCCGAGATTAAGAGTTGCATGTTGTACTAACTGAGCTAGCCAGGTGCCCCTCCAAGATTTTCGATGTTGGCTTATTTGTTAAAATATTATGCTGGCTAGCAAAAAGATACCTGACAAACAGATTTCATCCTTGGATTCCCATAGATCTCTTAGAATAAAATCTGCTTGGAAAAATAATATTAAGTCTAAAATTTGTGGGAATAATAAACATTTTGTTCATGGTGTGAACTTCTGTTGTCCTAGGACTATGATTACTTTTCGGTGGTACATTCTGTCCTTGTTAATTAAAAGATTCCCCAAAAGTTCATAACTTCTTTGCTTAGCAATCTCTTATCCACAAATCAATTATTTTAGACCACTTTGCTTTTTCATAATTTCCAAGGACAAAAGATCAAAGATGAGAGCAAAGTAAGCATTTGATGCATAAAGGCCGTTAACTTCTTAGCTATAAGCTAGAAACATATCATTTATAAACTAATCAGCCAAGTAGCAAATCATCTGCAAAGTGATGTTGTTTGAACTCAAATACCTCACTCATCCCAAGAAGTTTAAGTTTGCACATTTTTTTCATACTTCTCACTGTATTTTATAAAAAAGATGTCAATCTAAAAGATTATATTAGAAATTGCTATTTTAAGCTTCCACATGGGGCCGCAGTGATGAAGAAATAAGGATGATTGCTAATTTGAAGTTTTCGCTGAATAACCTTATATATCCATTTATGAGGAAATCCAAGCATGCATCAAATTCTTTATTATCCTGAAAAGGGAAACATAGACCTAGAACTCCTTGAGGAATAAGTAAACTTCCAAGACGTGGCAAGAACACTAAAATGCTAAAAAAATAAAATAAAATAATAGGGCTGGGATTGTAGACTAGAAATTAAAAAAAAAATTACACACATACGGATTTTAAAAACCTGTGCTTAAATATCTACTTTGACATTAAGTAGCTATATACTCATCTTTATTTTTTTGAAACTTTTTTTTTATTAGTGAATTGAGTAAAGTAGAAAACAAATCAAAGAATTATTGTTTCAGTTTATGTTAAATTTTGTTGTTCTTTTACATTATTGAAGCAGTCATTATCCTTTAGGATAATTCATTTGTAAAACCCTGCTGTTGAAGAAATCTTGACTGAGACAAATATGCTATTTGACCCAATCGTATTAATTTTTAAACCCACAGAAGGAAAGCATATTGTAAGTTTTTTTTTGTTGTTTTTTTTTTGTTTTTTTTTTTGTGAAGTTGTTTACTGGTATTTCACTTAACTGCAAGTTTTGGAACTTAACATCATCCATTTAGTACATAAATAGATTGGATTGTTTCATCACATGTATCATTCATGTTCAAAACATTTACCTGGGTATTGATACCTGGCTAAATATTATGTTCATTTTGCAGAGGAGAACACTATGGCTCTGAGAGTGCAAGCTTAGTATCCTGCTTTTCATAAAGTCAAAATATGACCAAAACAGAACTCAAGGGACATTGGACTGAACTCTAAAAGAGAACATGCAACTCTTCACAAACCATTACCTATTCACACAGCAGACTTCATAAGAAAAAAAAAATGACAGGCTGTCAAATCACCTTCACTTATGCATGTAACTTGACTACTTCAGATATAAAGAAATTTGAGAAAGAAAATATAGTTCTTTTTTCTTATAAAGCATTTCAAAAACCTTCATTGTCCACAGTGCTTGAGTTTAAATTTCATGTGGACTCAACTTTTGTTCACTGAGGCATTTCCTATTAGCATTCTAATTACATCAAACACACATACTGGATCTGTTATTCTGTACTTATTATTTCCATATAGACTTTATTGAAAATTAGGCTCTTACTTACATTATCTCAAAGGAGTTACAGAACATGACATTTAGCACTTCAGAAATCAAAGTTGCATTATATTTTTAGGTTGTAACCATAGTGGATATATGTGTGCCTCTTGTCTTTCAAGCCTGAAATTAATTTCCTGAAATGTACGTATTAACTATATGATAAGCATTGAGTCCCAAAAAAGAGTTTGCTTCAGTGAAGAATAACTAAGCCATGGGCATTGCTTTCAGTCTTTAATAGAATGCAGATTACCCATTAAAAAGCAAAGCCTTCATTTCATAAATTGAATAGAAAGATGATTGAAATAATTATAACTGGTTAAAAGTAGGTCACTTTGAAAAGTCAAATCTAAGTATCTCTCCAGAGGGCTTGTAGTGTTTTTATTTAATTTTGAATAGAAAATATTTTCATTTATTTTAAACATCGAATTTTTTTTCTCTTCCCTTAAAACTACAGTTGATTGGCAAGAATAATTCAACGTTAAGTCTTTATTTAAAAAATAATTTCTGAATTTTTTATTAATTTTAGATAAGCACATCTTCAGTATTCATTGAGATTCAAACCCTGCGGAAAATATTTGTCATTCTACTTTGCTAGCAACTCAACCTTATAATAAGTAGCATGGTCTAATAATCACTCACTCTTGAAGGAAGATGAAAGTATAGTGAAATATTTTAGATGTTAAAAGAAAAAAAATACAAAGGCCAACCTAAAATTCTGTGTCTAGTGAAATTATCCTTTAAACATGAACAAATATTGAGAGAAGTAAAAATTGAGGAAATTTTTTGCCCGTAGACCTGTCTTGAAAGAAATGCTAAAAGAAGTTCTTCATAGAAAAGGAAAATGATACAGTTCTGAAATATGGGTATATGTAAAGAACAGTAGTACTATAAAGGGAATAATTATGGTAAAATAAAATATTTTATTTTCTCCTCTGTAATTCATCTAACAGCTAAAATTTTATTCAAAATAATAATAGTAACTATATTAGATGATTATAGCATGTAGATAAAGTAAATGACAGTAATGTAAGAGACAGATGGGAGAATTTGGGCATCTTCTGTTATAAGGAGTGTGCACTACATGTGAAGTGGAACAGTGCTATTTTGAAGACAGATTTGCATTAGTTGTAAATTATATTGCGAACTTTCAGACAACTAAAAAAAAAGAAGTATGAATGATTTGCTGCGAGAATAGAAAATGGAATCGTGAAAAACTGTACTTCTAACTGCTCAGAATTTGTTATTGTCTGTTGTTTGTTCTGTTTTATATTGCTAGATCTCTTTGGGGTTTTTTACCAAATGAGGACAGTTTTATTCATTCTTTTCTATCTTTATGCATTTTTTTCCTTATTTTATTTGATTGGCTAGACCCCTCTAGTGCTATGTTGAATAGAAGTTGTCTTATTCCCAAAGTGGAATGGGGAAGCACTCACTCGTCATTAACTGTGATGTTAGCTGTAGGTGTTTTGTAGCTATCTGTTACTAGTTTGAGGAAATTCAATTATATTGGTAGTTTCCTGAAAGCTTTTAACAGGAGTGGATGATGCATTTTGTCACATGGTTTCCTCCCATTTATTGAGATAATCATGTTAAGTTTTTGGCTTGTTCACTTGTTTTGTCCTTCCTATGCTATTATATTGAGTAGTAGGTAATGTTATTTATGTTCATTGATTTCTGGATTTTAACCTACCAGATTTTCCTTGGATAAGCCCCACTTGGTCATGGTGTATAAGGTTTCCATATGTTACCAGGTTCAGTTCGTTAATATTTTAGATAACTTTTGTGTATAATTTCATGATGGGTATTTTTCTGTGGTTTTGATTTTTTTGATGTCTTTGTCTTGCATCCCTGTTAAGGTAGTTAAAAGAGTTGGAAAGTTAGCATAGGATTAGGATATCTTTTCTAGCTTAAGTGTTTGATAGAATTACCCCAGTTTCTTTTGTGGGAATATTTTTAATTAATTCAATTTTATTATATGATCTGTCTATTTACAAATTTGATCAGTTCTTACTTCAATTTTGGTAATTTCTCTCTTTCTAGGATTTCATTGATGTCCTCTAATTTGTCTTATTTCTTAACATAAAGCTGTTCAAAATATTTCTTTATAATTATTTTAACATCTTGGGATCTACGGAGGTATTCTCTTTAATTTCTATAAACTGAATTATAATGACATTGAATATGTGTTTCCCTTACCCGCTATTAGAAAAATTCATAATCAGTGCATTATGTGAAAATAAGCTACTTTTAATATCATGTGCAGAAGTTATCTTCAGATAATTCAAGGAAGATTTCCATTTTTTAAATTTTATCTCATTTTCTATATTTCTAAAGGTATACTAATAACCTATTTACTCTTTCAGTCACTCACAACCCTTCATTCTACTATTTAAAAGAATTTAGGTGAATGATAAGGAAAAAAATTAGAAAAAACAACTCTGATTTCTAAGAGCTTCCTACTACAGAAATGATTTTCCTAATTTTTAGCAGCCATCTTGATTTTAATGACAATTCACACTTTATCCCTAACATTCTCCTGCTAACCCATATGTTAAATGTAATGTTTAGCATATGACATATTCTGATATGTGTCATAGATAATGTTTCTCAAACGGCAGATTTTTAAGAGCCTTGGGTTCTGACAGATTCTGACTCTGCTCTTGTTCAGTAATTTCAGGTGATTCTGTTGTAGCGGTTTTGAATACACTCAGTGAACACTGCCCTAACCCTGAAGTCTATGAAGATCAATATCGAGTTTCTTTTCATTACCGTCCCAAGTAAAAACTGTCCATTAACCCATACTTTGCACAGTCAAGCAAATGTTTGATATATGCTATGTGGCATAGCATCAAACTCTAGTTGAATTTAATTTTTATCTTCATATTTGTCATGCAGTTTACTGTTTCGTAATTCTTGAAAATAACATTGAATTTTATAGAAAAATAGAGAAGTTTCCAATGTGATCTGATCTTTAAAAGGCTACAGTAGTATAGTATAATTTTCAAGATAAAAGGCATACCTGATTTGATTTTGATGTATTTTTCTTCATGTGTAAACTTTATTGACTGACATACCCTCCTCACAGACCTCAAAGCAGACTTTGTTTCATTCCATCTTTGAGCCATGTTATGACAAACATATGTGTTTCCATCTTAAATAGTCATTTGTGTAAGTTAACATTCAAAATTATGCTTTTGTTTGGTGTATTTGCAGCTTGACCTTAGATCAAGAAATATAAATAAATTTCTAATCACATTGTTCACTAAAAATTAATTTTGGAAATAATGATTAAGACTGTGATTTCTATAAAAATGATAATGACTCAACATTGCAAAACTGTGAAATGTGTCAAAACAAAACATTGTTTAAAAAAAACAAAACTGCCAAACGCTTGATACTACTGACAGATATGATAGAAAAATGTCCCCAAATAAGTCCATGTCCTAATCCCCAGAACTTGTGAATATGTTACCTTACATAGTATAAGAGAGTTTGCAGATGTGATTAACTTAAGGAGATTTTGTGGATGTGCACTATGACATCACTAGGGTTCATAGAAGTGGAAGAGATGGAAGATGAGAGACAGGGAAATGTGACTATAAAAGAATGATCAGAGAGATGCAATGTTATTTGCTCTGAAGATAGAGAGGCTATGAGTGAGGAATCAAGCAGCCTGTGGAAGCTAGAAAAGGGGAAAAAAAAGATTTTATTCTAAAGCCTCCCAGGATGAAGGCAGTCCTATAAACAGCCTGATTTAAAAAAAAAAACAATAAAGGTCTTATTTATTTATTTGACAGAGAAAGAAAGAGAGACATTGAGTGCATAAGCAGGGGGAGCAGCAGGTAGAGGGAGAGAGAGAAGCAGGCTCCCCATTGAGCAGGGAGCCAACTCAGGACTCCATCCTAGGACCCTGGGATCATGACCTGAGCTGAAGTCAGTCTCTTAACGGACTGAGTCACCCAGTCACCCCTGAACAGCTTGATTTTAACCCAGTGATACTCGCTTCAGACTTCTGGCCTGTAGAACTATAGGATAATAAATGTGTGTTGTATTCACCAACTAAGTTTATGGTGATTTTTTACAGAAGCAATAGAGAACTAATATAACAGCAGTCAATATAAACATGAAACACCAGTGACCTATAGACCAAACTTAATGGAACACTAGAAAAGTTGTAAATTTTAGCAGCAATCAGAACCATTAGAAATGGTCATTTTAGCATGGTCTAATGAAATAGAAGTTGGACAATTATTAAAATTAAAAAATACTTGAGTTCATCCACTCAGGTTGATAAAAACAGCATGCTTATATTTACCATCATCATTACTGCAGTATAAGCAAAAGTTAGCCCTACTTACAGGTAGGTTTTAATATGTCTATTAAACTTGATTTTAAGTAATTTTTATTAGTGGTGTATTCTAAACAGAATATTAAGAACTTATTTGACTTCAGATATAAATATGTATCAACGAAGGAAGTCTACATTTGATTGTGGTGTTTATATTAAAGCATGATAAAACTTGTAAGAATGTTTCTATGATTCAAAAATCTTATTGCTAGATATTATTTTTGTTGCTTTCTATAACTAATGTATGCAAGTACTCTTCAGATATTTCATAATTTAAACCTTGCAAAAGCCTTGTGATATAAATTACATTATTCCCATTTTTAAATACAGAGAATCTGAGATAAAGTGCTTAACTAATATTTCAAAATTCACCTTTGCTAAGCCTCAGAGTTATAATCAAGTTTATGTGAATCCTATACCTATGTCCTAAATTAATATGCTGTATGTAAACTCCAACCTCCTTCTCCATGTTGAATTCCTTTATTTTTTTACTTCCTCCTACACACTCCTTTTTTCCTCTACTTACATCCTCAGGTGTGATTAAAGATTGTTTTTTGTTTTACTGAATGTAAATATTTATTGACTTTATGTATAGGTTTTTAGTTAACATCAAATTTTAATTTCCTGAATGTATATGCTTCTGTAAAATAAAACTAGAGTTGGGCCATGGAGAGGATAAGAAAACATAAACAATTTTAATTAAAATTAAAGAAAATTTTAACATATATTGACATACACCTTTGTACATTGTTGGTACTCTTTTAATAGAAAAATATCCAGAATGTCACATGAGTGTTCGCATTTGATGTGGTATACACCACTGCCATACCAGTATTTAAAATTGATAATTTCAGAAGTGGCTGTGTGGCTCAGTAGGTTAAATGTCCAAATCTTGGTTTCAGCTCAGGTCATGATCTCATGGGTCCTAAAATTGAGCACCGCATATGGCTCCATGCTCAACAGGGAGTCTGGTTGAGATTCTCTCCCTCAGCCCCTCCCCCCAACTGGTGCACCCTCTCTTTCCCGCAAATAAATCTTTTAAATAAATAAAAATAAATAAATAAATAAATAAATAAATAAATCAGATAATTTCCCACATCTTCCAATAGGTGGCAGCACAGTGTCACTATTTGAATCTCCGTTTCCGCTTTTAACTGGGCAAAACTAAAGGGTAAAACCACAAGAACACAGATATTTCAGAAACATTTTTGGGAGGTGTAAAACATCTTTCTTCATAAGTAATATTATAACAAGACCTCATTTATTTATGACTATAAATTATATTTAAGTATAGGAAAGGTAAAATTCAAAATTGTGGTTAGTTACTCTTCAAATTATAACTTTTCCCAGAATTTACAGTAAATAGTAGTTTTTGAGAGAATATTATTACTGTCTAAAAAATTAAAAATAAAATACGCTTTAAAAATCTGTTTGCCTTAATTAGTGATACATATTTATTGTGTATAATTTTAACAACTGGACATTTGAAGAATTTAAAGAATAAATCATGGTATTAGAACCCTTTCTAGGATGCCTAATCCTGTGTGGCATAGGGCAAAGAAAAAAATCCCCATTATCCAAACTGGCTGTTCTCTGTTTCCTAAATTAATGTCATCATTTCCAACTGATTTTATCAATCCAGTAAAGTCAATTTTTTTCAAACTGGCCATCTCCCTTTACCTTCTTCCGTGCATCAACTTCTGATCTGTCTTACCATTTTGCCACTTAAATATTTACAGGATCTGTCCAGTCCTCTCAATTCCCCTGTTACTTCCCTGGTCTGAGCCATCATATCATCTACATAAGCTCATCAGCCTCATAAAACACCCACCAGGCTTAAGATTTGACTGTTGCTGTGTATCATTGTGTGAGAAATCTCTAAGACGCCAATTGCAATATACCGTTTCTTTTTAATATCCATTTAAATATTTCTTCTTGTTCCAGGGGTGTATTTAACAAGATAAATTAAGAGAAACTTGTTGGTGCTTGAGATTAAGTATTGGGTAAAAGACAAATTGTCCCCAAATGTGGAGTTTAAACGTTTCAGGGAAAATAAATAGAAAATAAATACATTAAAATTATGATTTGATAGTGTTGGAAAAATTCAGGATATTATGGGAATATAGAATAGGAGATGGCCAGAAACTTTCCCTCAGAAATTACATTTATTTTGAGGTATATGATAAAACCAAGGAGGAAGAAATGAAAGAATGAGAAAGTAGAATGTTTGGAGACTGTGGTACTTTCTGGACGCTCTCTGTTTTTCCATGCAGCATTAATGGCATACTGAGGAGATTCTAGCCTGTATTTGAATTTTATAGTCACTGAATCACTGATGTTTGGGGAAGTCTTTAGTCAGATTTGTATTTTAGAAACTCCCATTTTGTGAGAAGAATAATTTGTGGCTGAGAGGAGAATACAAGAGAAACAAGGAGGTGAGTGAATAGTGATCCTTAAGACTGATTTAATCTCCTTACTCATTATTGGTCTGAACAAATTTTCTGATTCTTCATGATTCAGGCCTAGTAGGTTGTATGTTTCTAGGAATTTGTCCATTGCTTATGGGTTACCAATTTGTTTGCATATATTTCTTCGTAGTAGTCTCCCGTGAGCCTTTGTATTTCTGTGGTATCAATTGTAATGTCTCCTCTTGTATTTACACTTTTATTTTAGTTTTCTCTATCATCACATAAAAATGTGAAAAGTCCTGATATTTGCTATTTTAGTCTCCTTTCAATATATAGTGAGGTACATAATCTAGGCTTCACTGATAAGCACACCCACCATAGACTGCAATTAGTATCTAATGGTGTGAGAAATCAAGGATTACAATGGGGCTGAAACAGCTGTATTCAGTTCCTATAACAGCAGGGGCAGCTGTTTGAGTGACAGCATCAGTGCCCTATGTTTGTGGATTCCATGATACAATCTGTATTGTCTGTTTCAGTAGAAATGAGAAGGAAAATAATTTAAACCCAAGAGAACACCAGAGTGTAGCATACAGTGGCAACACCTAACCCATACTTCTTGGACCTTTCATGTGCTCCAGGTGATTTCCAAGAGGTACTATCTACATCCCTGATATTGAAGGTCCTTTTATCTTGGATTTTAGAAAGGCTAGCTTCCTACACAGGCTGGACATGCCATTGGATTATAGCACCCTGTAGCAGCACTCAGCCAGTGATACTTATCCCATGAGTAGAGTAAATAAAATGGGAATGTGCATTTCTACTCTTAAGAGTTTTCCTGAAGGATTAAGGATGAATAGCATTTTATTATAGCTGGCTTAATACCACACTCATTATTGATAGTTATTCTTTCTCTTATCCATATCCTCTACTTCTTTAATAATTTAATTTTACACCTAAAGAATTTCACTTGAATTCTGGACCCTGAGTCTGGTTCTTGGTTAATGAAAATTGAGACACTGGGCTTATACTTGTAATGCTAAATCAAATGTCATACCTTAAGGAGAACATAGTCACTGTACACAGGCAGGACCAACAAAGACTCAGGTCCCTTAAGAATGAAGACACGGGTTACCTAACAGGGCAGAAACTATTAACAGGTAAGTTGCTGGCTGAAGTTATAGGACACATAGTATGATTAGTGAAATAGAGAAGTTGTCGGAACTGTGATTTATTGACACATTAAAAAATATGTACTCTAGCATCTGTCCTTATTCCCTTATTTTCTCTGGCATGTGCATATGCATACAATGTAATTAATTTCCTTCTTTTATACAGTTCTTTTTTTTTTCTGTTATCGATAAAGGGTGTTTGTTATTAGCAATGTCAAAACATGAATTTTGACAGAATAAGATTTTAATGCACACTACTGAATGATTATGGTCCTACATTTGTATGCCATAATTCATGATAATTTGGTTTAGACTGTTTGATGGGAAGGTTAAAATGTATTTGATTGTGCAAGGTAGAATTATAATATGTTGGGGAAATGATTAATTTTTTGGTGTTTATTTTAGAAGTGAAAATGAGGAAAGAGGTAATTATACTGATATTGGACCGCCAAAGGTGGTAGTGTTGAAGATTTTTTTTTGTTGTTCTTTGCTCCTCTATAAATTACCTCATACATGTTTGAGAGTCTTTTCTGCTATAAAAATGTCCCTGCTTCAAAAGTGGAGAATTTGAAAATTTCAGATTCTTGCTTTCCAAATCTGTCTTACAGGTAGTGTGTTCACTTGCTTGGAAACTAGATCCATCAGTCCCATGCACCTATTCCAGACACTGAGGAGAGCCAAATAAAAGAAATAGCAATAGCCAGGGAGAATTTATGGTGGGGTCATGGAACCAGTAGGATCCATGTCCAGTTTACAGGATTAGCAGTGGCAAGAATTCATATGGGGGCATCTTGGGTCAAGGTCATGATGATGTCAGCATAGTCTACAGTGTCTGTACCTGGTAGCAGTGGCACTGAGATTTTCACTAACCAGTCCTATTCTTGACTAAGGTCACTCTTTTTGACTACCACGTGTTCAAACTAACTTCTCTAGTCTCCTGGAAGATACCGTGAGCTGTCGAATAAACCCTTACATAACACTGTTACTCCCTTATATTTAGCAGACAGAATTATGTTTCATTTAACAAAGAATCTGCACTAGTAGGACAATTTTTTCATGATCATGAGTTTAATCTGATACTTCCCTCAAAGATAGTTATATTTTAAAAGAAAGTAAATGAAAATGTGACTAAATGTAATAATACCTCCTGATTTCTAATGAAAATCTAACATTTCCTTATGTGACAGATAGAATTGAGAAATATTTTTACCAGAAAATCTTAAAGAGACCTTCCATTACTTTCTCTGATTTGAAAGTATGTGAAAATGGGCTCAGATAACCTAGGTGAGATAATTTTTACACAATCCAGATATCCTGGACTGCTTTAGACTCAAGTAGTTCTAGACAAAAATCTAATGGCATTTTTTATCTTTCTGTATTTATCTCGTTTGTGGTGGGAAGAATAAAGAGTTTTCTATTATGACTTTTTTTTAAGCCACTGCCTATAGATGTATCCCATGTACTGATATTATATAAAAATTATTTTGGTTGTGACTAGAGTATTTATTTTTCCTCAGCAGAGAAGGATTTCTGTATTATCATTCATATTTATATTTTGCTGTTTGATGAGTATCTTTTTTTCAAAAAGAATAACTTAGAGAAAGTTTATTAGAAATGCATCTTTAAAAATCATATCCACATCTTAAAAATGTATCACGTGAAACTTACTTTCAAGCCATTGAACATGAAATATCTCAGTATTATCAAGTGTACTAATTGATGATGGATCCATAGAGTTATGTTTTTAAAAATCATAAATGTAAAATAAACAAATATAACCATATGATACAAATGATACTTATTTTCAAAGCATGTTATATTATTTTATTCTGTTCTTTCATCAAACCACCTTATGTTTGTACACTTTGTTCCTCATTTCATTTCATGCATGGTAATTGAGAAAAGTTAAGTGACTTGTCCTAAGTTACGGGAATAATGAAAGGAAAGAATTATTTAATTCTCCCATTGCATATTTGCATTTCTTGACCATTTTGTCAATGAGTACAACATAATCCATTAAACCTGGATTTAGATGTTTATGCTATTAAAAAAGTTTAGTGAATCTATTAGAGCTATAACTAATAAAACCATTGGGGAGATGTGTATGGATGCACACATATTACTAGTTTCTAAGTGAAATTCCAAACACAATTAGAAGTAATACAGTGTTGAATCTCAAAACCAGAGAAGAAAAAATAAAATAGAATTAGGTGAGAAAAAAGAAGGAACATTCTAATTCAAGGGAAAAAAATGCCACAAATATTCTTGATTAATCAACAAGTAGCTAATCATTGAAATAAAAAGTCAGTGTAAAAGAGATCATTTGTATTCCACTCATGGATATTTATTTCATAACCATTAACTTCCAAAATCATTTTATAGCATTCTATTTCTTAAATCTGGTAGGTAAAAAGTGATATGAAACAAAGTACTCTTGCTGCCTCATAACTAAATGATTTGCCACATTTCAAGGATGCTGTTACATAATTAAAGGCTCCTAAGATTTTGGTTACTAATAAGAACTAACACCAAATGCTGGTGAGGATATGGAGCAACTCTCATTTATTGCTGGTGAAATGCAAAATGGTATAGACACTTTGGAAGACAGTGGCATTTCTTACAAAACTAAATATATTCTTAACATACAATCCAGAAGTTGTGCCCCATGGCATTTACCAAAATGAGTTGAAGACTCGTGTACTCTAATGTGCACACAAATATATATATCAGTTTTATTCATAATTGCCAAGATTTGGAACCAGCCAAGTTGTCCTTCAATAACTGAATGGATAAACAGGCTATAGTATATCTATACAATGGAATATTATTCAGTGATAAAAGAAATGAGCTCCAAAAGCACCTATTTTCAACAGGCTTAGGATTGTGTAAGGGAGAACTTAAAAGAAAGTACAAAACTTGTCAGTAATGAATAATGTGTCTTGTTTTATATCGCAGACTGCATCAATTTACTAGAGTCAAAAATAAAAGAAATAAAGCTTCCTAGCTCAAGGATATGTTAATATAGAAAGCGCATGTCTCCAAATATGTATTGAAGATACTTTTCTGCATGCCTTTCCTAAGTAATAGACTCATAATTCAAAATGCTAATGGTATGGATATCTCAGGTTCCTTCTTTTGTGTTGCAATAAAAGATCATACACTTGACCTTTCTAGGAAGGTGTATCTGGACCTACATTCCTAGGTGTGGTGCTAGGCTAATGGAAAAGGCTATTTTTAATATGAGGAACACAGTTGTCTCCTTATGTATTTCATCTATGAAAACAGAACAAAATATTCACTCATAACACCCAAGTGTCTAAATTACCACACAGATAAAAGGATTTTGGTAGCTGATTTTTGGCGCCCTCTCTCATTGATTAAAGTGGCAGACAATAGATACAGAAGTCATGATTTCTCTTGACTGGGGCAAGACTTCTTTAGTGCCCACTATCAAAGCTTATATTTATCTTCCAAAGGTTGCTAAAAAATAGAGTTAGATATCTGGATATAAGCCCCCCCCCAAAAAAAAGATCAAATATGCCAGCTTGTTATTGGAGACTGTCTAGATATACAGTTTTATCCAGATCAATTTTTAGTACAAGGAGATTGTTTATTTCTACTTCATTATCCCCAAAATAAAATCTCCAACATCACCAGAAAGGACATATTCTGGCAGTACTAATAAATTTCTCTGTATTGTATAAATACTTACTGAGATTTGTTTCTCATATAAGTCATTCCTTGTTCTGCATCACTGTACCCTCCTTTGTTTATTACTTCCTTAGGTCTTATATCTGACTTCTTCATATTTCTAACTACTGCAAATAGAGGCACATGATCCTCTTTTAAGTTCCTGAATCATTACAGATATTAAGCTTTTGTGTTCAACAAAACAACACAAGGGACACTCATTCTGCTCTTCCCTCTCTTCCAGGGTCTATCATCATGTTGCAGAAAACAAGTAGCCTACTTCTGTGGGTGTACTTTTAACCACATACCCCCTTATACAGTCCAGGTCCCATTGCTCCTTGGCAACCCTCTTGAGCAGCATTCCTGTGCAGTTTGAAGTGAATGTATTTTAACTAATTGTTTTAGGTTTCTCCAGAACAAATAAGTAGGAATTTCCCCTATAAATGTGTGTTTAAACTGTTCACAAAAATGTACCATACCAAAGAGAATGCCATAAGCAGAAATTTTAATTTCTACCCTAAAAATAACAGTTTGATAGCTTTAAAATTTAGTATCCAGACTTTTATGGGAATCCACTTACTCATAAAATTTTGCAAAGAAATGAGGACAGATTGTGTTAGAAAACTCTGTCAAGATGATATTTTAAACTTAATGTCCAGTATATAATTTCCCCTTACTTACAAGGATTTAAGCATAAATAATACAATTTATTTCTGTGGTAACTGGTCCTTTCTGAGCAGAGTCTCCTAATTTGAACTTTGGGCTTCTTTCCATGTTTCTTTGAGCTGTGATTTGGGAAACAGATTTTTCTATTCTCTATTTTGCTTGTCCAATGTCCTATAACAAAAATGTTTGTCTTCTTTTTTGTAATTACCTCATAAGAATTTTTATTTTAGCCTTTCTAAATGCAGGAAGAATTTTAATTCAAAGATGGAAGTTTTTTTTTTTTTTTCCTACAATGTTACTGGCTTTGGATCAGCAAAAGCAATCAATTTAGTATATTTAGTAATTCCTAACATGATGCATAACTAGTGTCTTGAGCTGTTTGACTTTGCACTGTCAGGATTAAACATCCAAGAATGTTATTAGAGAAAAAGCCTGAAATGTCCCCTGAGAGAAAATGGGCAGGAGGCTGGTAAGGCTGGAAGATCCACCATGCTACCATGCAAATTTGATTCCAAATGATGGAGAGAGAATAGGAATGTGTGCGAAAGAGTCTGAGACTGTTTTTCAGTCCTAGAAATGTGAGTACAGTGACTGGAGAGTCCTGGAGCCAAATCTGGCAATCAGATGAGTCTTGTCTTCCAAGAATAGGCCAGCCCTAGTATCCTTGACACTCTCAGTCTGGGAGCAGTTAGTGAGAAACTTGGCTTCGATGCAAATGTGGTTGATGCACTTCAGTGCACAGCAGGTAGGGCTCTTGTTAATTTATGCTCCCATTCTCATGGCTACCAGAGTCTATCTCTTGTGCTGAATAGGTCAGCTTCTCCACACAGGAATAGGGTGGCTCTTCTGTGGTTTCTGCAGCCTGTTTTTTGTGTTTTGTTTTTTGTTGTTTTTGTTTTTAGTAAGGGAGAACTTACTAAAGTGTACTACTATAAATTTTAACCCCCATTGATGCAACTGATCTTGAAGTTGTAACTGATACCGTCTCCCAACACCACTGTCCATTCTAAATCCCTCCCAATCTCAGTTATCTCTTCAGAGTTCATGCTGGCTTACTTACTAGTGTGACCCAAAACTTCACTCCAGATAGGTCTGATCCCTTGATAATTATACCCTTCTTCTCAGCCCAAGGTTGCCACATGTGTGTATTCACAGTTAAAATGGGTCACAGAAGTACCAATGGAGCAGAGGTTATCCAAATGGATCAGCTGGGTTCTATACATCTTCTTCCCTACCTCACTGTCTGAGAACAGCCGTTCTTTCTACTTCTCAAGGTCAATTATGTCTGATATTATAGTGTCCTCTGTGCTTGACCTCCAGTCCCTGGGCACATGGGTTCTGAAGCGATCTGTTGGTGGCCATAACTTAGAGTTAAATTTTACCCTTTTGTGTCCTCTACCCAGTGCTACTGTGTGTGGGATTCCAAGCCTGTGGATAAGTATATACCCTTAGAGTTAAATTTTACCCTTATGTGTTCCCTACCCAGTGTTACTCTGTGTGGGATTCCAAGCCTGTGGGTTAAGTATTCTGTTAGTTTCTATGTGGTTGTGCAGGCTTTAGCTTTGCGTGTAACAAAAACAAACGAAGGGGCACCTGGGTGGCTCAGTCGGTTGATTGTCTGACTTCAGTTCAGGTCATGATCCTGGAGTGCTGGGATCAAGCCCTGTGTGGGGCTTCCTGCTCAGTGGGGACTCTGCTTCTCCCTCTGCCTCT
The DNA here is from genome assembly GCF_002007445.2 of Ailuropoda melanoleuca. NCBI lineage: Eukaryota > Metazoa > Chordata > Mammalia > Carnivora > Ursidae > Ailuropoda > Ailuropoda melanoleuca. Next base: position 117,577,285 of record NC_048224.1, read on the forward strand.
CCCCCTGCTGGTGCTCTCTGTCTCTCTTGCTCATTCTTTCTATCAAATAAATAAATAAAATCTTCAAAAATAACTTAAACAAAACAAAACAAAAGCAAATGAATATCTGGAGTAAGTATCTATCACTCTGAGGAAAAAAAATTCTGGTCCTTATCAGACCCCACTTTGGAATTGTAGCAGTAAAGACAAATGGAATTAAATGTGATTAAATGTGCAAGAATTTTATTAGGGAAAAGGACCATGAGAAAAATATGGGCTGAGATCTGGGAGTTGGAATAATCCAGGAGAACCATTGATTTGCAATGGAAGTCTGACCCCAGTGAAAGAGACAGGGAAGAAAGGTTTGTAGAAGCTTTACAGACAGTAACAATCTAAAGAGGTTTCATCAAGGCTGTGAATTTCTCAAGTCAAGATGGCTGCCAGAAGAGTCCTGTGTTTTCTAGGAATGAGTCTGGCTTTTTATATCATACTATATCATACTTAGTCATTGGTTGGGAGGAGATTGTAGAAAGCATGGCCTTGGAGCACAGGTGGAAATGGATTTCAGAGCATAGCACCTAAGGTTTCTGGTCAATTATACTCTCATGGTTGGAAAGTCAGACAGTATAGTCTCATCACTGATGCACTTCTCTTCTTTTTTATTAATTTGATAGTTAATGATAGTTGATCAATATTTATTGAATAGCTAAATAACAAAATTGATTTAATTGAAATCTTACAAAACTCATTTGAACTTATCTCTTTAGAATTACCTGTAAAGCCCAGTTATGAAATGCAAAAGAAATCCACAATTTGTTGTTTAATGACTTATTCTCCTTATTTAAAAAAATATTATTCAGTCCCTACACAACTTTTATTGCCAGGGTAGTTTGAAAACGTTGTCATTTCAAAATTATTTATTCACCTACAAAAAAAGTAAATCAGTACTACTCTTTTCATGAAATTTTTCTTGTTTTGAAAAATGTTTTTCATAAAAAATGTTACTATGTTTAAATAAACATTTAAAATTAAAAAAGTAATTTATTCACAGAGAATGATACATTCTCATCATTGATGGTCAAATTAGTTGTGTAACCTATATGTTCAGAAATATAAATGCCACACATAGATGAACTCTGCTATTTCTGTAGGAAATATTTCTGTAGGAAATTGGCACTGGGAGTAAGATAGGATGTTCACATAATTCTCTCTATATATTATTTTATTATAACTGGTATTTTAGTATTTAATATTTTAAAACAAGCCAGAGTATATTTTGTGAACTAACATATTAAATTTATTATGACAACTTTCATAAACTATCAGCCTCTATTTTACACAAAAGACCATCAAATAGTATTATAAAGTTATTAGGGACATTCTTTGAATAAAAAAGATTGAAGTATGTTTGTGGATATCCTGATTACTCTCCTCTCTGTAACTTGTGAATGGTTTTGCTAGACCATGCATACTACATGTATCAATTTACTTTCATATATTATAGTTGGCTTATTTCAGGTTATAGTTTCTTAATATCAAATAAACATCTGCTTAAGGGTGTCCGAGTGGTGCAGTTGGATAAACGTCCAATCCTTGGTTTCAGCTCAGGTCATGATCTCAGGGTCCTGGTTTGGAGTCCCAGATCAGACTTGAGATTCTCTCTCCCTCTCCCTCTGCCCCTCCCACTCGTGCACACACATTCTCTCTCTCTCAAATAAATAAATCTTAAAAAAAAACCCCAAACACCTGCTTAAATAATAAATCCTTGCTTATGATTGCTTGTATGTTTGAGTAGAAAGGGATCATTTTACTGGTTGTATAAACATATTAATATAAAAAACATGCATTTAAAAATGTGATATATATAAATGCATGTGATATAACATTTTATTTTTTCCTTGGGAAATTCCTAGGAGAAACTTAAATGTATAATTAATGCAGAAGAACTAATCTCTAGGATTTGCAAAGTTGTTTTGCATCATATTCAGTATGTTACACATTCCCCTCAAATTTCACTAGATGGTGCTATGTATTAAATATAATAAATTTTATGTTTAGTAATGGATCGTTCATCTTAATGAACTATCTTTTTTATTATCATTTTATTATGTTTATGACTATTAAACAGGAAACTGGCATTAGATGACTCTGTTTTTAACAGCATTTATGGACCTCATTTACAGAGAGACATAATTGGAACAAGTGATGAGGAGGCAAAATGAAAAAGTGCAAAAGTCTTCCCCCTAACATGACTGTCGAGCCTGTTCAATGGTGTGTGAGAGCTTATCCAATTTGTCATGGTTCACACTCACCTTCTGTGTTATCGTATCTCTTTTTTGATGGGTAATTGAGTTATAATTTATAATTCCATATAAATCTTATTTTCTAGAATGTGCAGTAATTATTGATATACACTAATTGACCATTCAGAGTGGATCTGATGAGCCATGAAGAAATGCAGGCACTTCCTTTGAAATTACATATCACAGGTGTTATCAGGCAGAGCTTACTGAGCTCTCCGTCAAAGAGGTCAAATGAAACACTTTGAAAATGACAGAAGCATAATCATTACCTTCTAAAAATATGTAAGTCTATTTTAGGTCTATGTCAGTAAACCACTCTTTTCTGATAAATCTAAATTAGAAAACTTCTAGGATTCTTGCTAATCTGGCATTATATAGCAAAAATTTTAATTATTTTATTCAGTATTTGAACACCATTATTAACTGAGATGAAATATCTCCTAAAAAATCAAGGCAAATGTTGATAATGGCTATGGAAGAAAAGCAGGCCTCTTGGATCAAAGAGGATCCTGTTTTTGTTTTTTTGTTTTTTGTTTTTTAATTGCCCTTAGGATTTAGCTGTAGAAGTTTTTTTTAAAAATAACGTATAAAGAAAAATAGGTTTGTCCTTTATTATACTATTTTTTATACTTCACTGACCATAAACCTTTCCCTCTTTCCCAAGAAGTCTCTGGGCCTGACAACCACCCTGAACTAACATGCTGTCATTTTCCCATGTTCACACTGAGTCTACTGCATTCTGCCCCAATTTTGGACAGTTCTAGAATCATATCAGTATCATATTTGCTTTTCCTCAGTTGCTCTTTCTGCCCAGGAATTTTTTCCTTCAAATAACTCCATAATTTTGCTATTTATTTTCTATTTATTATTTGTCATATTCTACAGGATTTCAGCTCCAAAAGAGGAGGAGCCTTTTGTGTCTCATCTAAAGACATGTTTCCGGAACCCCAGATATACAGAGAACTGAGTAGTCTTGGGGTTGAAAGAATCAATATATTAGCTGAAACCAAAGGAGCTTGGCCCATATGTATGTTTTAAGTATAGCAAGTGAGTTCAAATGAGGAAATGTTGAAAGTGTGTTTGTGTATCTATGTCGAGTGTTGTTTTTTCCCCCCAGCAGGTTTAGATAAGAATTTTTTTTTTCTCTTTGGAACCAGGATATTGAACTACCCTTTCATATTCAGCTGGATTTCAGTAGTAGCCTTACTTTAATATCCTTTGTTCTAGGGGTGTGTGTGTGTGTGTTTGAGAGAGAGAGAGAAAGAGAGAGAGAAATTACAAGTTTTCATTTCATATTTTTAAAATAAGAAATAATTTCATAATCTTGCAGGGTATTTTTTTCTGAGTGTGTTTTATTCCTTATTATGACTTTTTAAAAAGCACATTTAGTTTAAACCATGGTGTCTACAGAAAGAGATCATTTTTTTAATTTAGATTATGTTATTTTAGCAACAGTACTGCTATTGATGATAGGGCAAAAGATGGCTTTTGCACAAGGGGTTATGAGAATGCCAGTATGAGAATGGGAAATATCACATTTCTTCGGTCTACTGATTTAGATGTGATTATAATTATGAACATAAATGCACTCTGATTCACTTCTAAACTGATTAGAGATAAGTAAACTTTCAGAAGTTAATCAATCAAGTGAAGTGTGGAACAACTGGATGTGTAGGTCATTACCCTTAGCAGGCTTTGGATATAAAGTGTGATTGCACTTCTTTTATTCTTTCCAAAATCAAATTGTTAATGCATGAGCTCTTGTCAGTCCACTTATCAGTAGTTAGTTCTAATTGAAGTGTCTGCTACATGTTCTTTTGCAAATGACATTGATAAAGTTGGCCTCTGATTGGACTAGTTATATATCCCACTGGATATATTTAACTTGCCAAATGATATTCTGACATTGGGAAGGTTCTCATACCTCTCAATGTTTGCCAGTGAGAGCAGGTTTTGAAATCATCCTTTGGAATTGTTAAGTAATTACAATTTTTGCCTTGCATGTACACTTCTAAAATTCATTCTGTGGCTTTCTAAAGATGGCGGAAAAGTAGGGGACCTCGTTTCATCTGGTCCCTTGAATTTAGCTAGGTATCTATCGGGTCATTCTGAACACCTGTAAATTCAACCTGAGATGTAAGAAAAGAATTGTTGAAATTCTACAAATAGAAAAGCCACCACTTTTTGCAAGGTAGGAGATGCAGAGAAGTGAATCTGAGGGGATATATCAGAAGATAAATGGTGGGAGGAGGGAACCTCTGTAAGCCTGCTACTGGAAAGTGATACAGCCCCTGAGTACAAAATCAGAACTTTTAGAAGTCTGCTCCAGTGAGAGACATCGCTGCATGAAAGATGCTCAGATGGAGATGCAGGGCGGAATCCTAGGTGAGACAGTGTGGTCTCAGGATCCCCAGGGTCACAAAAAGAACAGGGTGCCTGAGCAGGCAGAGTTCCCAAGCATTCGAGCAGGGAAACAAGCTATGGTCAGCAAGCCCGGGAGTGGGCTCTCAGCTCGGTTTGTCATAAACTGAGAACTGCTGCAAGATTGGGCAAGCACTGTCCATGGAGGGGCCCTGCAAAAGGCAGAAACAAGGCCACTGTCCTCCTTCTGGGGATGAGCATGGGGGCTGCAAGTAGCAGGCCCCTGGCAACCCTCCTTTCTCCCCAGGAGGATGCTCATGGGTGTACTCTGCAGGAGTCTGCAGAGTTTGGCACACACAAAGTGAAGACTGGTTTTCCCTGAGGGTTTACTGAAGAGAGGAGCCATGATCTTTTAGCTCCTGGGCTGGAGATAGGGGAACCCCCATCTTTATTTTCATCCTCAAAGGGGTACAGAATGCCTTCAGGGAACCCAAGCCACATAGAGCACCCCGAAGCAGCTTATGCTGAGCCTGGACCCCTGGCAAGGGGTGGTGCAACTCCACCCAGGCAAAGACACCTGAGATAATCAGTGCCGCAGGCCCTTCCTCCAGAAAACCAGCTAGAACATCAGGCAAATAGCAAGTTTTGGAGCACACAGTACTACAAAATGCCCACACTCTGGGAAAATACTATATAGAATTCAAGATTTTTTCTTGTGATTCTTTTATCTTTCAGTTTAAAATTTTCTTGTTCTTTTTTACTTTTTTTTTCATTTTCAACTAGTTTCTTATTTTATCCAGTCTGTTTAATTCTTGTTTTAACTTTCATTTCTATATTTACATTTTATAGATATATTCTTCATTTTTGGCTTCCTTTTACTGTATTCAGTTTTATTTTTGTATATATACAAGTTTTGCTTTCTTCACAATTTTGGGATTTAGTGCTTTCTAACAGACCAAAATACATGGAGGACCAAGTGGATCATCCAGTTTTGTCCACCTGGGATATTACAATCTCTCTTTTTTCCTTTTTCCTTTTTCTTTTTTCCTTTTTCTTTTTCTCTTTCTTTCTTTCTCTCTCTCTCTTTCTTACCTCTTCAGATTTCTTTAGTGTGTATTTTGCTTGGGTTATGGTTGATATTTTTTGATTTCGTTCTCTCATCCATCCATTCTTCTCTGGGCAAATGACTAGAAGGAGAAAAGAAAGAACCAAATGTAATACTCTCTGCCACGGATCTAATCACTATGGATATACGTAAGATGTCAGAGCTGGAATTCAGGATAATGAATATAAAGTTACTAGCTTGGCTTGAAAAAAGGATAAAAGACACTAGAGAATCTTTTAGTGCAGAAATAAAATCTGATATGGCCAAAATTAAAAATGCTTTTACTGAGGGGTGCATGACTGGTTCAGTTGGTTAAGTATCTGCCTTTGGCTCAGGTCATGATCCCAGGGTCCTGGGATCAAACCCTGCATCAGGCTCCCTGCTTAGTGGGGACCCTGCTTCTCCCTCTTCCTCTGCCACTCCCCTTTCTTGTGTTCTCTCTCTTGCTCTCTCTCTCTCAAATAAATAAATAAAATCTTTAAAAAATGCTTTAAATATGAAAATGGATGCTCTTACAGCTAGGGTAAATGAGGCAGAAGGGAGAGTCAGTGACATAGAAAACAAGATGATGGAAAGGAAAGAAGCTGAATGAAAGAGAGAAAAACAACTAAGGGACTATGAGGAAAGACTTCAAAAAAATCAGTGATACCATAAAGTGAAACAATATTAGAATTATTGGGGTCTCAGGGGTGGAAGAAAGAGAGAGAAGGGGACAGAAGGTATATTTGAGCAAATCATAGCTGAGAACTTCCCTAATCTGGGGGAGGAAACAGGCTTTCAAGTCCAGGATGTAGAGAGAACCCACTTCAAAATCAATAAAAATAGAACAACACCCTGACATAAATAATGAAGCTTGCAAATTTCAGAGATAAAGAAAAAAATCCTGAAAGCAACTCGAGACAAGAAGTCCTTAACCTATCCACAGAGACCTGGCAGGCTAGAAAGGGTTGGCATGATGTATTAGGGGCACTAAATGAGAAAAACATGCAGCCAAGAATACTTTATCCAGCAAGGCTGTCATTCAGGAGGGCATTTGATGTGATAGGCACTGGGTGTTTATGCAGCTGATGAATTATTGAGCACTACATCTGAAATTAATGATGTACTATATGTTGGCTAATTGAATCTCAATAAAAAAATAATAAAAATATAAATTGTTCTGGCCCTATTGGTAATATGGAGATGTTGCTGGGATTCTGTAACTACCATAAAGAAATGATTGGCATTGTATTAAACCTAAAATTCACCACAAAACAACCCCAAACACAAATATCTCATATCAGGAATGAAAGGGATGATGAATATCCCTGTGTACCAGGTAGACATTAAAGGATAATATGCAAATACTATGAAAAAAAATCTATTATTATAAATTTGATAATTTAGATGAAAAAGAGAAAATCCTTGAAAGTCCTAAACTACCAAAACATACTCAGGAAGAAACACATAACATAATATAATATCTATTATATAAGTTGAATTCTCAGTCAAAATCATCCAATAAGGAAAACCTCATGTACAGAACGTTTCACTGTAAATTTTTAAAATATTTAAAGATTCAATAATCATTTTTTAACCTTTAAAAAACTAGGAGAGAAGGGAATATTTTCAAACTTGTTTTATGCAATCAGCGTTTCTTGCTACCTAAACTCAACAAATTGTAAGAAAACCACAGAACAATATTCTTCATGAGTGTATTTCTACAAATTCTTTGTAACCACTAAAATAGCATACAAGCAAACACACACACACACACACACACACACACACACATACATAAAGATATAATGGATAGGTAGAGTTTGTATGAGGTATGAAAGGATAATTCAATATATAAAATTCATTGTAATTCACCGTATTTACAAAAGACATAATAGTCATCACCTCAGCGGATTTAGAATAGCCTTTACCCAACATCTGACCCTAAGAAACTTTCAGCAGATTAAGAATAGGAAGTAAGTTCTTTAACCTTGTAATGTAGATTTGCAAAATCCCACAGATAACATCATTCCGAATAGTGAAATGCTGAACACTTTCCCTAAGAAATCAGGAGCCAGGCAAGATGTCTAGTTTCACCCATCCCATATACCATTATACTGGAACTCCTAGTCATTGTAATAAGGAAAGAAAAAAAAATTCAGATTGTAAGTGAAAAATTTTCTAATAAACAACTTGGTTTCTATGTAAAAATTCCAATGAGATTGGCACAAAACTTTCTAGAAATAATATGACTTCAGCAAGATTTCTGGATATGATATATAGCTATCAATTGTATTTCTAATTACTATCAATGAAGGATTCTACAATTTATATGAAAAGGGAAAAGAATTAGAGTAGCAAAAGTAATTTTAAAACTAACAAAGTTGAAAGAGTTACTCTATTTTAAGAATTTACCATAAAGTTACAATAATCAAGACAGTGTAGTATTAGTGAAGAAATAGACAATGAGATCCATGGAATATGGGATAGAGTTCTGAAATCAACACACACAAACTTGGTCAATTGATCTTTGAAAAAAGTGCCAAGGCAGTTCAATGAAGAAGGGATAGATATTTTAGCAAATGGTAATGGAAAACTGAACATCTATATGAAAATAAAAAAATACCATGACTTGATACCTTATATCAAAATTATATCAAAATGGTTAACAGACTAAGATGTAAACCTTGGAACAGTAAAAGTTTAGAAACAAAATTTAGAGGATTTTCTTATGAAAATATTTCTTAGGTTGTAATATTCCAGTCTATCTGTATACTACAAGTTTTTTATACATTTACTCAGGGAAAGATATTTCAATTTTTTTTCCAGGGCAGAGGTATTACATATAATGTGGCTTAGAATATTGCTGTACAACTTTTCATGTAAACATAGTTTCCTTTCTCTAGGATAAATGCCCAGAAGTACAATTATCCTGTCATTTGATAAGTGGATTTTAATTTTATAAAAAAGGTTCAAATTCTTTTCCGGAGTGTCTGCATTATTTTACTTTTCTACCAGCAAAATATGACAGATCAAGTTAGCTTGCCATCACTACAAGATTTCACTTTTTATTTTTTTAAATTTAACTCTTTTAATAAGTACATAGTGGTATCTTATGGTTTTAATTAAATTTCTCTAATGGTTAATTAAATTCAGGATTTTTTAAAATGTTTATTTTCTATCTTTATATCTTCTTTAATTAAGTGTCTGTTTAAATCTCTTGACCATTTTATAATTAAATTATTTCCTTACTTTCGAGTTTATGGAGTATCTTATATATTAAGGATACACATCCTTTGGCAAATGTGAGATTTGCAAATAAATATTTCCCCCAAGTCTGTGTCTTGCATTTTCATCCTTATCACAGAGACTTCTCAGAGCAAATGTTTTAATTTTGATAAATTTCAATGTATAAACTTCTTTTGTGGATTGTGCTTATATTATTCTAAATTTTGGTCGTGTCTCAGTACACTTTGTTCACTCCAGGTCTTGAAAATTTTCTCATATGTCTTGTTAAATGCGATATATTTTTGAACATGGTAACTTTTTCTATTATTTATTTATTTTTGGTCAGGATTTTATAATTTTAAGCATACAAACCCTCTAAGATGTTTTGCTAGATTTATACCTAACTATGTAAAATTTTTGGAGCCATTATTAATGATATTTATTACAAAAAATTTTTCCTAATTTTACATTGCTTTTATTTGCATGCTGACTTTTTATCCTATAACCTTAGTAAACTCACTTAATATTTAAAGTTAATTTTAGGTTTAGTTTTCTTTGGCTTTTCTACATATGTAACTATGTATTCTGTGAATAGGTAGATTTTTCATTGATTCACTTCCAATCTGTCCGCCTTTTATTATTTTTTCCCTTGGTTTATTTCATTGGCTAGGAATTTCCAGTACCATGCTGAATAGAAGTGAAGAGAGTGAAGATCCTTGTTGTGTTACTGTGTGTTACTGCTGTTAGGAGAAAAACATCCTTTCTTTCACCATTCTTTATCATGACAAATGTAGGATTTTGTAGATACATCACCTGTATGGTTATATGATTTTTCTTCTTTATATAACTCATCTTACATTACTCAAATTAAATTGTTTTAATCAAAACAATAGAGGAAGCTGGACTCTTAGTAATGAAAGTACACTTGAATGACAATGTTTTATATCATAATGTGGGTAATCAGGTTATGTTTTATTTTGGAAGCAATGGCTTTTCTCAGATCTCCTTATTGACTTCTGTTAAAAATATATGCTACTTGGATATTTTAAAAAAGTGAAATCCCATAAAAGGTTGAGAAAGAAGTTATTTAATATATGATTATTTGCTTTTAAAACTCTCATGATTGATTTCTGTCTCATAATTATACACATTTTATCTCAAAAGTTAGTAGAGGATACCAATTAACTTATGCTTAATAAAAAAGCTTTTCCTGACCTTTGGAAAATAATTACTTAAATAGTTTAAAAATGATTATTTGCCTCCATACTTTGTTATTGTTATAATTTATTTTGAGAATCAGTCTGAACTGAGGAAAACATAACAAATAACATGGATATATTTATCTATCATGGGAAAAACATCATGAGAAGGTTAAAATATATATTTTATTTTAAGATTGTGAAGTACTCATTTCAGTGAAAGTCAAGTAATCCATGAATAGATCTAGTTATCAGTGTTTTCCTATAGATTCTTTTACCTTAGCTAAGGATGATAATTATTGATTATGTGATATGAAATGTCAGGTTGTTACAAAAGATTTATGAGTCATCCCTAGAAACAAAGAATTTCTAGGAATCTTAACAATTTCTTACAATTCCCATGCACATTTATTCCAAAGACAAAGCAATAAAGCTTGAGCCATTCCCTCATGAACCCCATTTTTACTCATCAACACATACCAGAAAATTACATGTCACAGAGCCCCAGGGTCTAATACCATCCTAACCTCCAGCCCGCAAACCATAAATTTAAGTTGCAACTTTCAAAAGGGCGAGCAAATATTCAGTGTATATATTACAAATGCCATGGATTTAGTACTTCCCGTTTTTGTTTTTGTTTTCTTTTTTTTTATACACTGCTGAGCTAATGCATTGTTTATAAACATCTCTGAAAACATCCTATTCTGTTTGCTAGGGAAAAACTGAACACCAGCTGAAATTTTCTTAAAATGCTAGATATAAAATTAGTAAATTTATAACACAAGTCCTTTCAGAGCTTTCACAAAAGTCCAGGAACTGTGGTACGAAATAAGAATTTCTTCATTTAAATATGAATAATAATGCCTTAGAGGAATTTATTAGTGATTTTAATTTTAATTTTTTAATTTTATTTTTTTAAAGACTTTATTTATTTATTTGAGAGAGAGAAAAAATGGAGAGAGAGAGAGAGCTCAAGCAGGGGGAGAGGCAGAGGGAGAGGGAGAAGCAGACTCCCACTGAGCAGGGAGCCTGACCTGGGGCTCCATCCCAGGACCCTAGGATCATGACCTGAGCCAAAGGTAGGTGCTTAGCCGTCTCACCTGCCCAAATGCCCATGGTGATATTAATTTTTAATATTGATGTTAATTTAATGCAAAATTCTCAATCTCAAATTCAAATAGCACTGTGGTTTAATGATATGCCTGGTAATGTTCCATAATCACATAAATAGATTTGTCATAGTTTTTGACCACTAAAAACATCAAATGTTAATTTACTTGTTTCCCTTTTGATTATAAATTTTTCTTTTTCTTTTTTTAAGATTTCATTTATTTATTTGTCAGATAGAGCCAGCGCACAAGCAGGGGAAGTGACAGGCAGAGGGAGAAGCAGGCTCCTCTCTGAGCAAGGAGCCCAGTGTGGGACTCGATCCCAGGACCTTGGGATTATGACATGAGCTAAAGGCAGATGCTTAACTGACTGAACCACCCAGGCTCCCCTGATTATAAATTTCTTGAAACGATTACTGTGTCTTTACATATTTGAACTCTAGCAGTTATTATATATCTTGCATAGAACAGATAATAAATAATATGAGAAGAGACATCTTAGGTAGACATTTACAACTTCAGTTGGAAAGTGAATGATTTCCAGAAAATGTAACTGACACAATGTATCTAATTTAAAGAGAGCAGTAACATAGACTTAATGGATTGAAGTTCTTCTGGTTGCTCTTATCTTGAGCATCTGATATTTTTGATGCTATTTCCTCATTTGAATTCAAATATTACTGAGCCCAAATATATCCACTATGTAATACTGGGCTTATATCACCGGAGTAGAAATGACTGTTTTTAAAGAGCAAAACTGAACTTGATAATGCAGGAGGGTTAAGGTGATTTGTCTGTTACTCCAAAAATGTACTTGGCTCACATTTTTCTTCTGAAATGTTGATTAAATTAGAAATTTATGCAGATTGGCATAAAGCCATTTCTGACTTTATAAATGGCTAAACTCATATTTTTCTTTCTAGTGCTAGAATTGGTATAAAACAAGATAATTTCCATTACTTTTATTAACTCCTAGTGACTTGACTCACAGTGGCATCCATTCCAACATATATATGATGAAGGACTTTAAAACCATAGAAGACAAGATCATTAAATTCAGTCAGTTGATACTTAACTGTGCCCTCTTGATGTTAGTTTGTGTCTTCATAGCTGAAACAGTTCTATGTATATGTTAAATTATAAAATCTACAACAAATGACTTTGAAACAGTTTTAGTGATTTATAGGATTTTATTTTGCAACCTTTTTCTCTATTTTGAAAATCAGTCACTATTATCATTTAGGAAAATCATTAAAAATAGCCATTTAGCATTAGAGAAATTAAAACATAATATGTATATTTATACATATTACTCTAAGGTAGCAATCTTTAATGGGAAGTGACTTTTCTAACAAAGTTAAAAATTTGTTACATATGTAAGCAAAATGATTGAAGCTTCATCTGAGTTGGTGTCATGTTGTTAAGTTATAGGTACATCTAAATGAGGATTAATTCTAATTTAAAATGGATTGTAAAAACTAGAATTTTCTGCTTGAAATGCTGAGTCCACTTTAGATTTAGTTAATTTTGGTCTGAGCAAGTGTTAGAAGAGTTGACCCATAGGATTAAAATGTTAATCTTCAAATCTTCTCAACTCTAAAAAAGGTTGAGATTAACCAATTATTATTTTTTAATCAATAGAATTATACTGAGCTTTATTGTTCACTACCACAGCAAACTGAAATTACAATGGTCTCTGATAAGCTTTATTGTGATAGCAAAAATATAGAAATAAGGGGCGCCTGGGTGGCTCAGATGGTAGAGAATCTGCCTTTGGCTCAGGTCATGATTGCTAGGTCTTGGGATCAAGCCCCATGTCAGGCTCCCAACTCAGTGGGGAGCCTGCTTCTTCTCCCTCTGTCTCTCCCCCTGCTTGTGCTCTCTCTTTTTCTATCTCTCTCTCAGATGAATAAATAAAATCTTAAAAAAAATATAGAAATAAATCCTAAGAACAAACTGAAAATTGGAATGATAGCATTAATCAACCCCATACAGATGTGAGGGGACACAAATATCTAATAAACAGCTAAAGAGACACTCAGAAAAGTACTTTCCCTTGTCAATTTCAGTTGCAAAGCAAACATAAGATCCTGTTGTAATTGGTGAATTACAATTTTAAAAGTCTGATTTTATTTAAAAGCTTCTTGAAAATATAGCATGTGAGTCACCACTTTCATGACTTTATGGTTGGAGGTTCTGTATATAGCAGCCTGAAAACATGCTTATTCAATGAATCATCAGTGGATGGTAGGGATGGCTTATAAATTTATCCCCATTCACATTGCAGAAAAATAAATCACACTGAAGGTTATAGGCTTATAAACTGTTGTATCACATACTTCTTATTCTAAAAGCTTTTTGTTGACATCACTTTTACAAAATACGCCGTGCCAGCTGTTCTTTTTATCAGTTGGAGTAGGCACTGTTGCTTTTCTATGGAATTTACTTTTAATAGAATACCTTACCTCTGATTGCAGTAACAGTTATTTTTTATTTTTTTTATTTATTTTTTGCTAAAGAAACAATTGATTTGTTCTTAAAATCTTGACAAAATAATATACTGCTGCTGATGAGCTGGCAGCTTACTTTTTAATTATTTACATTTAGACTACAACTTTCACCTAAATTTGGGTTAGTTTTGTAATACAAGGTAAGTAAAAGAAAGACAAAAAGGTTAGTTGATGGGCAGTAATGGCAGGGTCTAAAATGAGTAACAAAGCTTTTTAGAGATCAACCTGGCAGACTTCAAAGATATTGTATTCTTAAGTACTTATTATGTAGATGACTGTAATTTGTGTGGAATTAAGTTTAAAGAAATTGAAAGTTACTGACATTATGTTTATAGAATTTTCCAGGATTTAAGATAATGTTAAGAAATTACAAATTTCTCCTCTCAGTGCTTGCTTAGGTTTGTTTATTGGAAAAAAAAAAGAGAAAGAAAAAGAAAGAAGCAAAGAACACTCTGAGGTCACTTTCTGCTTATATATTCACAACTTTATTTTATCTGTGTATATTGCTTAATTGCCTGACTGAAATTGAAAGTGCCATCCAATGTATCCAGTAATTAAAGTAATCTTAAACTGAAAGGAATAACAAGTTGAAGTCTCTTTGATATAGATAGTAAAGGAAAAGGAACTATAGATATAGATATAGATAGGAAAGGAAAAGGATGCTCATCCTCCAAACTTATTTTAATTCTTTAAGAAGCTATTACAAGATCTCCATAGCCTAGAGTGTATGAAATCCCTGGGAAATTATATTGAAAAAAATAAGCATAAATAAATTGTGATTTAAAGACGTATGTCAGGGGTGCCTGGGTGGCTCAGTTGTTAAGCATCTGCCTTCGGCTCCTGATCCCAGAGTTCTGGGATCCAGCCCCACGTCAGGCTCCTCCGTTGGGGGCCTGCTTCTTCCTCTCCCACTCCTCCTGCTTGTGTTACCTCTCTAGCTGGCTGTCTCTATCTCTGTCAAATGGGTAAATAGAATCTTAAAAAAAAATAAAGAAAGACGTATGTCAAAGTATTTTATAATTAGTATTATTAGAGCCATGTTTATCTGAGCAGCATAATTACTGAGAATATTTATTATCAATAAAAATTTTTAATAAGAATCTATATAATCATTACCAATTTAATGAAAAATAAAAATAAAGTAAGAATCTCTTAATGTCTTTTTTTTTAAGATTTTATTTATTTATTTGTCAGAGAGAGAGAGAGAGCGCAAACGGGGAGTGGCAGAAGGAGAAATAGGCTCCCCACTGAGCAAGGAGCCCCATGCAGGACTCAATGCCAGGACCCTGGGATAATGACCTGAGCCTAAGGCAGACACTTAACCGACTGAGCCATCCAGGTGTCCCTCTTAAGGTCTTTAGAATAATAGAAATACTAAATATATCTATGTATTTCTTTGTTTTCTTCGTCTTTCTTAAAACTATCTTTTTGGAGAACTTGGGTGGCTCAGTCAGTAGAGTGTTCAACTCTTGATTTCAGCTCAGGTGATGGTTTCAGGGTTTGGGCATGGAGCCTGCTTGAGATTCTCTCTCTCCTTCTCCCTCTGCCCCTCTGCCCCCAACTCTCTAAAAATACATATATTTTAAACAATAGCTTTATTGAGATTATTCACATATCATAAAATTCACCCTTTAAAAGTGAACAATTAAGTTTTTTTTAGTATATTCATAGAGTCATGCAGGCATTACCACTACTTGGTTTTAGAACATTTCATCAAACCTAAAAGAAATTGCACACCCGTTGGCAGTCACTCCCACTCGTTACCCCTTCCCTTCCCAGCACCTGGAAACCACCAGTCTATTTTCTGTCTTTATGAATTTGACAACTTATACATATCACATAAATGGGATCATAAAATATGTGGCCTTGTATCTGGCTTCCACCACTTAGCATAAGGTTTTCAATGGTCATACATGCTGTGATATGTGTCAGTACTTTATTCTTTTTATTACCAAACCATCTCTTTGTGTATGGAGGGACAGCATTTCATTTGTCCATTCATCTAAGGATATTTGAATTATTTTCATGTTTTGGCTCTTAGGAATAAAGCTGCTGTGATCATTTATACACATATCCTCATGGAGATAATATGTTCTTATTGCTCTTTGGTATATAACAAGGAATAGAATTATGGGATCATGTGATAATCCATTTAGCATTTTGAGGAACTATCTAACTGTATCCCAAAGTTGAAGTTGCTACAGCTATCTAATAAGTTTTGAAAAAAGACAATGTGATTACTACAAATTTTTTTCAACTTTTTTTTTGGCTTTAATCTGGACACCTTGCATTTCCATTTAATTTTAGGAATATGATTTTCAACTTCTGCAGAAAAATAGGACAGCTAAGTTTTTCATAGAGATTGTATTGAATCTGTAGATCAGTTCATGGAACACTGCCATATTAACAATGTTAGTTCTCTATTCCATGAAAACAGGAGTCTTTCCATTTATTTTTCTGAATTTTCTTTCAGCAGTGTTTTATAATTTTCAGTGTAAAGTTTTACACTATTATTATTTTATAGCAAGTTTATTATTTTATTATTACTGTAAATTGAATTTTTACTTAATTTCATTGCTTAGTATACAGAAGTAAAATTTATTTTTATATTGATTTTTGTCCTGTGAGCTTGCTGAACAAATTTTTTAGTTCACATAGTTTTAGTGGATTCCTAAGATTTTGTGTATACAAAACCACATTCTCTCTGAATAGAGCTAGTTTTACTTTTTCCTTTCCAATCTGTCTGCTTTATATATACATATATTTATTCCCTAACTGAACCAGGTACAACGTCTACTACAATGTTGAATAGAAGTGACCATGGGGGATTCTTGTTTTCTTCCTAATCATAGTGTTTCCTTGATCTCAAGTGAACAGTGATTAGCAAAAATACTATGCAATTTCAGAATCCAGTATTGTAATTATTTACCCTTCTCAAAAAATACAAGCACTATCCACACATCATTACTCAAGGAAACTGGAAGTATATATTATGTTAAACCAGTAGTTATTTCTGTGGACAGAATACTCATATGACCAAACAAAAACAGTAATGAAATTTATAAGCTATTATTAATAGTAAATTTTGAATGTTTGCCACTAATCCCATTGACTGTTTTGTAAATCAATATTATCTTGAAAGATATTAGAAAGCTAGAGTACAGCTCTACATTTTCACAACATTTATATTTTAATAAAAACTAAAAGATTAAAACTTATATGACTGCACAAAGCTATGAGTCCACAAAATTTATATGAATGTAAAAATTTGCATAAATAGATAAGTCAACAAAGATTTACCAAATATTTATTTCCAAACCTTTATACATGAGCTCTTTTGTTTAGTAGCTGATAGCCAATGCAAACAGAATCATTTCTTTTATTACAGGAAAAAAACAACTGTTTATTATTAACAGCTGTTGCTATTTATCTAATTTGCTGAAAAAATATTTTAGAATCCATTTATATTTTGCTACTTCAGAAACTCTCTTTGTACTGTAGATTACTATATACATTTCTGTCCTTGGTTGGAATAAAGAGCAATTGATACAATTCTGTAATATACTTACCAGAAGTGACATATGTTCTCAATGCAAGACCTTTGGAAAAATACAAGTATTCATTCTACCTTCACACAGACCTCATTTGAAGTCCAAGAATATGAGTGAGATCATAGGATCAATAGAGTTTTAAATACCCTGGTTTAAACCTACATACTCTCAACCTTACATTGAGTATTCCTTGCATCTTTAATACCATTCAGAATCATCAGGGGCATAATTTGAATTTATTCAAAACTCCCTTAGGAATAATGTTTGTTCAGCCCAGACTGCTCACAGTTCCTTAAATTCCTGGTCTCATCATTGCTCTAAAATGACTTTGTTCATTTTAACTTGCTGACAAGATCTGGTCTTGTTTGTTTGTTTTCCCCATTTGTTTAAAAATCACTGACTATGTGAACCGTTATGACATAGCCCCTTTTGGCTTTCACAGTTGTTTCCACATCAAGTGTTCTCCAATGTTCTTGGTAGTTGTGCCTGGATTCATTATAAATGCCATATTGTCCATTTGGATCTGTTGTTCCCCAAAGTTTAACTCTTCATAATTCTTGACACCTAGCAAATGGTGAATTTACTCTCAGGGACATATTTTTCACTCTGTATATAAATTCTGTTACATACATCACCCAAAAGTCTACAAGACATGTTAATGCTTCACATCATTTGTGATCTTCTAATGCATGTCTCCTTAAGTGACTTTGACAGTAGTTGATACTATACCTGTATGGATAAATGGGAGATGGAGGTTGTCTAACTCCACATAATAGGCATTTGTGCATGTCAGCTGTCGGTCAGTCTGCATACAAATACCTCAATTTGCCTTTATTAAATAGCATTTGCTTATGTTGAGACTAATCAGAAAATATTCAAAAGGAAAAAGCCGTAATTTTAATGCTCATCTGTATTTACTCTAACAACATACCAATATTTATTTAATAACTAACTCTTAGAAATTTTGCATTGCTTTTAATATTGCTAAGGGAAATGATAGTTAAAGTATTCTTGTATGTAAATTTTGGAAAATATATTAAATGTGTTTAGGATTGATTTCTACCAGTGAACTTATTGGGTCCCAATATATGAGAACAAATAAATAGATTGTCAGAAAGCTTTAAAAAATGGTGTACTTCCAGGAACCTCTTATCATATTCTTGCTAACATTTGATGAGTGAAAGTCATATATGATATTATTATATCATTTTATGGTTACCACTACATGTGAATATTTATTTTTTTATTTATTGACTATTAGTGTTTCTTCTGTGACCCATCTTTTTTTCTCTTTGCACTTCCTACTAAATTTCTCTATTTTGTTCTACATTCTAGTAGAGGTTCTCATATTTATAATCATAGATTTTTGTTGTCTACTGTATATGAATAAATTTTTTTCTTCTGCACTTCTAGTATAGATTTAAATTTTGGTATTATGTCTAGGGTTTCACAGCAGTTCTTCAAAATTTCATCCCTCTGCTGATTCTCATCCTGTTTCCTTAGTGTTTTCTGTCCCAGTTTCTTAGAGGCACTGGCCTTTGTTTCCTACTGAAGAAGCCAGATCATTTCCTGTTATTTACAAAATGAAATATTCAGAGTGAAGCTTTTGCTATAATTATTCAAAATATTTATACATTTGCTTTTTTCTGAAAAAAATTTTTCAGCGATCAGTTAAGTTTCTTCATTTTATTTACTCCACAGCATTTGACATACTTGATCATATCAGCATCTTGGTGCCTTGCCTTCACTTGATTATTCTTCTGTCTCACAAGACAGTCATTCCAAGCTACTTTTGTTGGCTGTTTCTCCCATGTGCACCTCTAATTATTGAATTTTTCTAGGACTGAGTCTTACACCCACTGTTTTCCTATATCTACATTCATTATCTTGAGAATGATGTGCAAGTCTGAGTGTTTAAATATCATTTATGCTAATGTTTTCTACATTTGTATTTCTAAACCTTATATTTCTATTTGGCTTGGATATTAGATCTATTAGGATTCCCTAAAAGAGAGTCTGAGAAGATAATTTACATGCAAGGAAGTTGCATGTCAGGGGTTAATTTAAAAGAGCCTGAGGAGATAGAATAGGAAACAGAAGATGCCCAAAGAAAGCTGGCTCTCAGGTAAGTCTAGCCCCAGGGTGATGGTGTAAATTGAACCATAGAGTTTGCCCACCATGAGGAAAGGGATATTGGCTTTTGTTCTTCATTCGCTATTGCCCTGGAAGAACTTTCAATTTGAGGTGGTGTCAATAGTCAAAATGCAATGCATGAGCAGGTATCGGCCTCAGGGTAGGCAGCGCATGTGGTAGCTGGGTGAGCGGTAGCAGGAAAGCAGTAAATGGGAACCTAAGGCATTTGGATGGTGCACCAGCAGTGTGCACTCCAGTGCCAAACTGCCTACTTGGTATCTTTGCTTTCATAACCAGGAGTCACCTAACCAACATAATTTTAAAATAAAGTTTTCTTTCTCCTCATACACTCGTCTATTCTCATGATTGCCATTTTCTCTAATTATTAAGTGACACGATCTTTTACTCAGTTACCTAGACAAAAACCTAGCAGACCTCTTTTATTAATTTGTTCTGTTCATATCCTCCATTCAAGCTTATTGTAAGATCTGCCACTCCATATTCAAAGCTTTTCTTAATTTTCATAATATTTTGTGACCTGAGAAGGGTGGGGCTAGGCATTTTAAAAATACATAATTTTCTGTCAGTTCATGCAACTGTATTTGTCACCTGCTCATTATATGTTACAGAGGCAATTAGACAAGGAGAAAAAAAGCAAAAAAAAAAAATCAAAGCAGACTACTAAAATGAGAATAAATGTTTGTTAAGTGGGCTAACTTGTTGACTTTACCTAGGCATTGTCATGTTCCTGGTTAGAGACAAGAATTCTCTTTTGTATATCAAAACACTAACAGAACAGCCTGGGTGCTTAAGGGAATATATCCCTTATCAGTTATGAAAAATTAGCTCTGTCTATATTTAGAGTCTTTGTTGTGTCTTTCTCCTAGTTGAGTCATCTTTTGGAGTGATATGACAAAGAGTTCTGAGGAGAAAGGTTTCCAATCCACGTCTGTAGCTTTTGTTGACAGCCCTGTGCTTACGTCGTATTCAATGCTTTAAATTACTACAAGTCAGAGGTTACTTTTCAAACTTCAAAGTACTTGAATGGATTTTCACAGTACTGCCTGTATTTAAGTGAAATTGTGCAGCTCTCCTGACTTGTTTAATGCTTTATGTGACTCTCATTTCTGGAACACCAAAGTAAACTGAGACTTTTATGCAGTCAACCAAAATACTACACAATAAAATAAAAGTGTGTGTGCTTACATGTGTATATAGAAATAGGAAAGAATCATAATCACAGCACAAATTTAACCAATCATACGTTCAGGTATACCATTTAGGAACTTATTAAATATGGTGATATATTAGCTCTTAAACACATGTATTTATTGAGGGAGGACAAAAAAAAAAGACATTCAGCTGATCTTATCCTTGGCTGTAAGTCTTACTTTCTTTGGAAGTAGGACATCATAACAATTTTTACTTCCCTAGGACTTTTTCTCAGTTGGATGTTTCAAAGTAGCCTATTTATTTTTAATGATTTGATACTCTGTCTTCACTGCCTTTTACAAGGTTAAGTTACTTTTACTTTTATATTACTAAAAATACTGTTTAACCTAAAGTCCTAAAGTTTCAAAAGCTACACAAAAAAACAGAATTAATGACTTGCAGACTGTGCTCTTCATTTAGTCTATCCAAAATGCAGAGTGCTGCTTTAACTTTTAACCGTTGTAACTACTGTTGCTATCATGGGGTCTCTGCACATATTTGCCGCTTGGTAGATCTCAACAGGATAATAAAATGTATGTTCTTTGTTAGAAACTGGAATTTTTAAAGCCTTTAACACAAAGAACTAATGATGAATACTTTTTCCAGTCTCTGTGGTTGGTGAAATTCTGTTTTACAGAGAAAATTTTAAAAAGGCTAATATTGTGCAAGTAGAAAAATCTACTTCCAAGCCACATTTAATTAAATAAACATACTGAAGAATTGGTTATTTATGCTATTATTTCTACTTGAGATACAAAAAATTGCATAAAAGTAATATCTTGTACATATACAGAGAAAATTTAACTGAAAAAAACAAGTTGTCATTACAATCTACTTTTCTATTTTCAGAAATGTAAATGTTAAGGTATTATAAATTATTAAAAGAAAAAATTTCTAAAAACAAAAAAATAATGATGATATGTTTCATTTTTGTTACTGTTAGAAACCAGATACTAGAAACCAGATATGACTAAACTGTATTTAAGATCAAAAGGCAGTGTCATGTGTCCGACCTTTTCCTTTAATCACATTTCTTATATTTTTATGTATATACAGGACAATATCTACTGTATAGAGCATTGTATATATTTCCTTTCATGTAAATTATGAAAAATGTATACATTTATTTGTAACTACATTTTATGATCTAATTTCACTTTCATATAAGTTGCAACTGTGAAGTATTCAAATATGTGGATAGATATCACATTTTAATGTATTAATTCTTGTATTGTGGACATTAGCTTTGTTTCCAGCATCTCTACTATAACAAATTACTACAATAAGCATTCAGGTTAAGTGCTCTATAGTACTTGTGCTACAAATGCATCAGGGTATGCAACTAAGAATGAAACTGCTGGGCCATAGATTATGCATATTTTCAGTTTAATTAGCTGGTGACAAATTGCTCTTAAAATCATAATATCATTTTACCCTCTCAGAATCAGTTAAGGAAAATAATTTTGTCTTTTATTCTTGCCAATATTTGAACCTATGATCCTACTTTCCCCCCCCAACATTGTGGTTTGAAATAATAGCTTTTAATTGCTTTAGTTTATAGTTATCTGGTAGCTTGTAAGATTGAGCTCCTTTTCATATCTTTAATTGCTATAAATATTTTGGGTTCTGTGACTTCTTAATTTCTGTTCATGGACTTTGTTCTAAACCATATAGGTTATCTTTTCTTTATACACCTTGGTTACTGTATATCTTCTATAATGTTGAATTGTTCTCTCCATCTGTCATTTGAATCGTTTGCTTGGGTAAGAACATTATCAGAACCCAGTTTTCTAAAATCAATCATGAGAACTGCTATTTAATTTTAAATAAATTAATTATAAAGATAAAGGAAATGGTAGATTGCATTGGTTAGAAAAAGTACGTGACTTGGTAGATTATTTCTGCATTTATTACTTCTTAGGAGGGTTTGGTCAAATGCCTTTTCAGAAAGGATAATGATTTGCTTTTATCCACTTTACATATACCAAGCATGGATGTGTTTTATTCTGATAAAATAAACAGTAGTGAACTTGCTCTAATATTTTAGATTTTATTTCCACAACTTATTAAAATCCTATTTTTATCTAAGGCAGAAATGAAAAGAAAGAAATCATTATAAGAGTTAGAAAATAATTTTTGAGAAAAGAACTTATTCTGCGGTAGAGTTTTCCAGGTTACAATTTTCAAGTAAGGTAAGCTTTATCCTTATCCCTTTGTCGCTATTTCTTTTCAGAGAGGTAGGTACATAACCTCTCTCATCAAACAGGAACATTTCCTCCTATATTTTTGTTATAATTTGATGTAGGTCTAAATTGCCTACAGTAAAAGTCACCCTTTTTGATGNAAATTGTGCAGCTCTCCTGACTTGTTTAATGCTTTATGTGACTCTCATTTCTGGAACGCCAAAGTAAACTGAGACTTTTATGCAGTCAACCAAAATACTACACAATAAAATAAAAGTGTGTGTGCTTACTTGTGTATATAGAAATAGGAAAGAATCATAATCACAGCACAAATTTAACCAATCATAAATTCAGGTATACCATTTAGGAACTTATTAAATATGGTGATATATTAGCTCTTAAACACATGTATTTATTGAGGGAGGACAAAAAAAAAAAGACATTCAGCTGATCTTATCCTTGGCTGTAAGTCTTACTTTCTTTGGAAGTAGGACATCATAACAATTTTTACTTCCCTAGGACTTTTTCTCAGTTGGATGTTTCAAAGTAGCCTATTTATTTTTAATGATTTGATACTCTGTCTTCACTGCCTTTTACAAGGTTAAGTTACTTTTACTTTTATATTACTAAAAATACTGTTTAACCTAAAGTCCTAAAGTTTCAAAAGCTACACAAAAAAACAGAATTAATGACTTGCAGACTGTGCTCTTCATTTAGTCTATCCAAAATGCAGAGTGCTGCTTTAACTTTTAACCGTTGTAACTACTGTTGCTATCATGGGGTCTCTGCACATATTTGCCGCTTGGTAGATCTCAACAGGATAATAAAATGTATGTTCTTTGTTAGAAACTGGAATTTTTAAAGCCTTTAACACAAAGAACTAATGATGAATACTTTTTCCAGTCTCTGTGGTTGGTGAAATTCTGTTTTACAGAGAAAATTTTAAAAAGGCTAATATTGTGCAAGTAGAAAAATCTACTTCCAAGCCACATTTTATTAAATAAACATACTGAAGAATTGGTTATTTATGCTATTATTTCTACTTGAGATACAAAAAATTGCATAAAAGTAATATCTTGTACATATACAGAGAAAATTTAACTGAAAAAAACAAGTTGTCATTACAATCTACTTTTCTATTTTCAGAAATGTAAATGTTAAGGTATTATAAATTATTAAAAGAAAAAATTTCTAAAAACAAAAAAATAATGATGATATGTTTCATTTTTGTTACTGTTAGAAACCAGATACTAGAAACCAGATATGACTAAACTGTATTTAAGATCAAAAGGCAGTGTCATGAGTCCGACCTTTTCCTTTAATCATATTTCTTATATTTTTATGTATATACAGGACAATATCTACTGTATAGAGCATTGTATATATTTCCTTTCATGTAAATTATGAAAAATGTATACATTTATTTGTAACTACATTTTATGATCTAATTTCACTTTCATATAAGTTGCAACTGTGAAGTATTCAAATATGTGGATAGATATCACATTTTAATGTATTAATTCTTGTATTGTGGACATTAGCTTTGTTTCCAGCATCTCTACTATAACAAATTACTACAATAAGCATTCAGGTTAAGTGCTCTATAGTACTTGTGCTACAAATGCATCAGGGTATGCAACTAAGAATGAAACTGCTGGGCCATAGATTATGCATATTTTCAGTTTAATTAGCTGGTGACAAATTGCTCTTAAAATCATAATATCATTTTACCCTCTCAGAATCAGTTAAGGAAAATAATTTTGTCTTTTATTCTTGCCAATATTTGAACCTATGATCCTACTTTCCCCCCCCAACATTGTGGTTTGAAATAATAGCTTTTAATTGCTTTAGTTTATAGTTATCTGGTAGCTTGTAAGATTGAGCTCCTTTTCATATCTTTAATTGCTATAAATATTTTGGGTTCTGTGACTTCTTAATTTCTGTTCATGGACTTTGTTCTAAACCATATAGGTTATCTTTTCTTTATACACCTTGGTTACTGTATATCTTCTATAATGTTGAATTGTTCTCTCCATCTGTCATTTGAATCGTTTGCTTGGGTAAGAACATTATCAGAACCCAGTTTTCTAAAATCAATCATGAGAACTGCTATTTAATTTTAAATAAATTAATTATAAAGATAAAGGAAATGGTAGATTGCATTGGTTAGAAAAAGTACGTGACTTGGTAGATTATTTCTGCATTTATTACTTCTTAGGAGGGTTTGGTCAAATGCCTTTTTAGAAAGGATAATGATTTGCTTTTATCCACTTTACATATACCAAGCATGGATGTGTTTTATTCTGATAAAATAAACAGTAGTGAACTTGCTCTAATATTTTAGATTTTATTTCCACAACTTATTAAAATCCTATTTTTATCTAAGGCAGAAATGAAAAGAAAGAAATCATTATAAGAGTTAGAAAATAATTTTTGAGAAAAGAACTTATTCTGCGGTAGAGTTTTCCAGGTTACAATTTTCAAGTAAGGTAAGCTTTATCCTTATCCCTTTGTCGCTATTTCTTTTCAGAGAGGTAGGTACATAACCTCTCTCATCAAACAGGAACATTTCCTCCTATATTTTTGTTATAATTTGATGTAGGTCTAAATTGCCTACAGTAAAAGTCACCCTTTTTGATGTGCAGTTATGTGAGATCTGAACAACAAAGAGTTGTGTGACTGCAACCACAGTCAAAATGTCCCATCAAGACCCCAAATNTTAAAATCCTGTTTTTATCTAAGGCAGAAATGAAAAGAAAGAAATCATTATAAGAGTTAGAAAATAATTTTTGAGAAAAGAACTTATTCTGCGGTAGAGTTTTCCAGGTTACAATTTTCAAGTAAGGTAAGCTTTATCCTTATCCCTTTGTCGCTATTTCTTTTCAGAGAGGTAGGTACATAACCTCTCTCATCAAACAGGAACATTTCCTCCTATATTTTTGTTATAATTTGATGTAGGTCTAAATTGCCTACAGTAAAAGTCACCCTTTTTGATGTGCAGTTATGTGAGATCTGAACAACAAAGAGTTGTGTGACTGCAACCACAGTCAAAATGTCCCATCAAGACCCCAAATTCCCTCATACCTGCTTATAAACAAGCTTTGTCCTCACTTGATCTCCTGGAAACCCATGATCTGACTTAGGTCAGTACAACTTTCACCTAATCCAGAATAGTCAATTTAAACAGGCTCGGACAGTGTGTAGCCTTTTGGGTGTGTCTTCATTCCGTTAGTATTTTGAATGTGAGATTAATCCATGCTAATGTCTCTGTAGGTAGTTGGCTGCTTTTTAAACTTTGGTATTTCGTTGTATGGATTTGCCATTGATTGTTTACCAGTTCAGTAGCTGGACATTTGGCTTGTTTCCAGTTTCTGGCAATTTTGAATAAAGTTGCTATAAACATTCACAAGGGATATTTGATTGAATACAATATTCATATCTTTGGGTAAATACCTAGGAGTGAAATTGCTGGGTCTTACGCTAAGTGCACATTAGCTTTATAAGGAACAGCATTCCATGCTGTCTGTGCAATGTTGCCTCCCCTGCAGAAATGTATGAGAGTTCCACTTTCTCCACTCCTTCATCAACACCTAATAATGGCAAGGGCAGGATCTTTAGCCATTCTAGGAAGTGTTTAGTGATATGTAACTGTAGTTTTAAATTGATTACACTAAGGACTAATGATATTAAGCATCTTTCCACAGTCTGATTGCCATTTGTTTGTTTTTATGGTGAAGTTTAAATCTTTTTAAATCTTCTGCTGATTTTTAAAGTTGTTTTTATACTTAGTGAGTTTTAAGAGTTCTTAATATATTCTGGATGCAAGACTTTTATTGGTTATGTTTTTTGGAAATATGTTACAATTGCCTTTTGCTTACTGTTTTATTCTTTATACACTGTCTTTTTCTCAGGCAGAAGTTTTTGGTGTGATAAGGTCCAATTTATCATGTTTTTCTTTTATAAGTTATATTTTTGGAAAAATTTGCATGTCCTCAGGAAATAATTTTCCTGTAGTTTTTGTAAAAATTAAATAGTCACATAAAATTAATTGTTTATTTGGTTTTATGTATGGTATAACAATTAGATTGAGCTTCAGTTTTTTTCCATGTTAATGTTCAGTTGTTCCAGCCCATGCTCTCTAGAAGAGAAAAATGTCTCAAATCAGTGATCTGAACACCAGGTTTTTATACAACTAATAAATTACCATCAGAGAGACATTTTTTTTCTGTACAGAAAATTTGCAAAGCTTGTGGTCATGGATAATTAGGCTGTGTCTTTGTGTCCCTGTGTTGTCCGTGAGTGAGTGAGTGAGTGAGTGAGTGTGTTTGTGTGTTGAAGGTGGTGTTGATGATTAGTAAACACATGTTGAGCTCACTCTAATTAAGCTTTCTTGGTAAATTTTGAGATTGGGCAAATTTTTCTTTCTTTCTTTCTTTTTTTTTTTTTTTTAAGATTTTATTTATTTATTCGACAGAGATAGATACAGCCAGCGAGAGAGGGAACACAAGCAGGGGGAGGAGGAGAGGAAGAAGCAGGCTCATAGCGGAAGAGCCTGATGTGGGGCTCGATCCCATAACACCAGGATCACGCCCTGAGCCGAAGGCAGACGCTTAACCGCTGTGCCACCCAGGCGCCCCCCTGGGCGAATTTTTCTTTTAAGTGAAACAAGTGCTCACAGCATTTTAAAATGTTTTTAGATTTGCTGTCTCCAATGAGAAAAGAATAGAAAGTATGACATGTACACTATAG
>NC_048224.1:117604985-117613293 GCF_002007445.2 Ailuropoda melanoleuca
ATTATGAATAAAAGTGATCTCAGATACAAAATATGTACCAAGTAAAACTTATAGTTACCCAAGTTTACTGTCTGGAGAATATTCCCAGACTGAAGCAAAGGAGGAACTTAAAGCCTAACTGTTGGTCTCCTTGAATTGACGAAACAGACTAGGATCTGGGATGCACACAGTGGCTGGAATTTGCCACCAGTTTGACAGAACACTGGAGAAGGGAGAGCTGCACAGAAACAGAACTCCAAATAATAGCTGACTGATCAGCATATGAGTTTAAGGAAACTTTCGAAGGAAGGGAATGAACCATTCAAAGGATTAGAAGAAACAATGCCCAGAGCTGGCACAGAACCAGGAGAATGATTATTTCCAACAGCCAGGGTAGAACCCTTCAAGATAATGGGCATCAGTTAGAACACAAGGAAGGTTCTTGCTTCAGTCCTGGGAAAAATTAATGCTATATCAAACAGATGTAATTATGCATAACAAACATCAAAAGTAAAACCCAAGATGGTCCAAGTAACTTAATCACATTTCAGAAAAGATCAAGAATATACATAGGAATACAAAAAATATATAGCACCAAACAAGGTAAAAAAAAAATCTGGGAAAATTAGGAATAAAAAGAGTATTCTACAAATTACATCTACGAAGAGCCTAAAGCTAATATCATACTTAATAGTAAAAGAACAAATACTTTATGCTTTACCCTGAAGATCATGGACAGGGCAAGGATATCCACCCTGATTACTTCTATTCCACAATATACTGGAACATATTGCCAGTGAAATCAGGAAAGGAAAAGAAAAAAGCCATCCTGACAAGAAAAGAAAAAACAAAAATGTTTTTATATTTAGATAATGTGACTATTGACATAGAAATCCCTAAGGGATTTAACAATAAAAACAAACAACAAAAAAATTATTTCAACTGATAGGTAGGTTTGACATGGCTGAAAATACAAAATTAATATAATTTATTCTATTTTTATGTACTAGTAGTGAACATCTGAATATTGAAAGATATGAAATAATTAGGATATTTGGGAGCAAAGATATTCAAGGTCTACACACATGTGCTATGGAGGGTTAATTCAGCAAGCATGGAACTGGCCTGAATTATTTTTCTAATTACCTGCAAGGCACTAACCTCCATCAAGTCATGAAATAATTTGAAAAGTAATGTTCCTTTGTAACCATGGGTTTTGGTTATATGGAGTGGCTTACATAAGGTTGTCACATTGCTTATTGGTAACAGGAAAATTTAAAATCTGTGTTCTTTCCTGGGGATACCTCCAGAGTGCTTTACTTCTGCGCAGCTTATATAGCAAAGGCATCTCTATGTGAAGCAAGGCATGAGAATCCTCAAGTGAAACTGCATTTTGGGTTTTCTGATTCTTATGTACTCTGTACACAAATCAGTAGCCTCTGACCCAAGAGATAAGTGTTTCCTGATGCAGCATTTGTAAAGGGAAAACAGAGTTTAAGATTCATCTGGCAACACGTGGGTGCCTAAGCCTCTGACCCAAGAGATAAGTGTTTCCTGATGCAGCATTTGTAAAGGGAAAACAGAGTTTAAGATTCATCTGGCGACACGTGGGTGCCTATGTGGCTCACTCTGTTAATGGACCAACTCTTCATTTCAGGTCGGGTCATGATCTCAGGGTCGTGAGATTGAGCCCTGCATGGGGCTCCATGCTAAGTGTGGATCCTGCTTAAGATTCCTTCTCTCCCTCTCTCTTTCCCCCTTCTTCCAGCTCACATGCTCTCTCTCTGTCTCTCTCTTTCCCCCAAAATAAAATAGAATAGATTGACCTTGCTGGATCTTATACTCTGAGGGAGACTTTGGCCTCATGCATATGTTTATTTTAGTCTATACTAG
The DNA here is from genome assembly GCF_002007445.2 of Ailuropoda melanoleuca. NCBI lineage: Eukaryota > Metazoa > Chordata > Mammalia > Carnivora > Ursidae > Ailuropoda > Ailuropoda melanoleuca. The sequence continues at coordinate 117,606,858 of NC_048224.1, forward strand.
CATATTATTCATTTCAAAAAAAAAAGCTATAAATTTGTAAGCAATCTCATATGGCTGTTATGATTCTCCTTTGGCAATCAAACCTTACATGTCATTTTTAGTGCAACATCATGAACTACTAAACATTGCTGAAGGAAATTAAATAAGATGCACATAAGCAAAGAGATACACTGTGTATATGGATTGGAAGATTCAGTGTTGTTAAGATGTATATTTTTCCCAAATTGATCTATAGGCTTAATGAAATAACATTAAAATACCATCAGGCTCTTTTATAGAAGTAGACAAGCGTTTTTAAAAAGTCGTGTGGAAATGAAACAGATGTAGTATGGCTAAAACACAGTAAAAAAAAAAAAAGATTTATAGGACTTATACTATCTGTTGTCAATCTTATTTTAAAGCCACAGTAATCAAGGGAGTACAGTAATCTGTCAAGGTAGACAAATAGATCAATGCAAAATAATATATTCCAGAAATAGAACCACATATTTGTGGTCAAGTGGTATTTTTACAAAGGTGCTAGGGTAATTTAATAGAGAAAGTGTAGTCTTTGTAATAAATGATCTTGATAGTGGTGCCTGGGTGGCTCAGTTACTAAGTGTCTGCCTTTGGCACAGGGCATGATCCTGGAGTTCTGGGATCGAGCCCTACATCGTGCTCCATGCTCTGCTGGGAGCCTGCTTCTTCCTCTCCCACTCATCCTGCTTGTGTTCCCTCTCTCACTGGCTGTCTCTCTCTCTCTCTCTGTCAAATAAATAAATAAAATCTTAAAAAAATAAAAATAAACATAAGTAAAATAAATGATCTTAATAAAATTGGATACACATGCGTAAAAAAAATGAACTTCAACCCAACTTTGTACCACAAACTAAAATTAACTCAAATGGGTACTGATCTAAATGTATAGACCTTTAATTATGAAATATTTATAAGTGAACATAAGCAAAGATCTTTGTGATCTTGGGGTGCCTGGGTGGCTCAGTCGTTAAGCGTCTGCCTTTGGCTCAAGGCGTGATCCCAGCGTTCTGGGATGGAGCCCCACATCAGGCTCCACTGCTAGGAGCCTGCTTCTTCCTCTCACACTCCCCCTGCTTGTGTTCCCTCTCTCGCTGGCTGTCTCTCTCTGTCAAATAAATAAATAAAATCTTTTAAAAAAATCTTTGTGATCTTATTCCCTCTCAATGAATGTCTCTCTTGCTACTGATTATGTGGTATTATTCTGTTCTCCCAGGTCAGACTTAATATACACTGTATGAGGGGAAGGCATTCCATGAATAAAAGAGACCACTCTTTTCTATGCTTCCGGCTAGTGGTACTGTGTAGAAGGCATGGGTATGATCAATATTGGGAGAAATCAAAGCCAGAAGTGTAATGATTGTAGCCTAAAGATTTCAAGAGATTTATGGTTGTTGTAAATTTGTGTTCAGAACTAAATAATTCAAATCCAAAAGGATTTTCATCTCTAAATTGATAAAATATCATGTTTATGATGATGTCATCAGATGCCAGTTAAACATACTAGTAAGTAGTGATAGCTACAGTGGATATTATTCCTCCGATTGTCAAGACTTAAAAGATTTAACAATAATGAAAGTGATCAATTATACTTGCTCATGTATCTCCTTAATTTTATGTCAGTAACTGTAATAGAAAGTAAAAAAATTGGGAAGTTAAAATGAGTGAACCATTTGCATTTGGATTTCCTCCTTTGCTTTTTTTCTCTTTTTAGACATAAGAAAATCTTCCCTCAGGTGAAAAGGGACAATGTAGCCACATTGATGCTTCTTTCTTTTAGATAAAAGAAAAATCAGAGTTTTGGCAGAGCCTAGTGTTTAGATTCCCTTTGGTCTTTGACACTTTTCTGCAATGGTCAGTTTTCAGGCAAGACATTCTATGTATTTGCCAAGTCTTCAATTTGGAAAAATAGAGAAAAGGTGACTCTACTGTATTGTTTTAAATATTTTGAGAGATTTGAATTTGAATTTATTATCCACTTGACATTTTAAAATACATACTTTTTAAAATATGAAGACTTTAGGAGTCCTTATCTGTGTTTCAATTCCTTGGTCATTCTGATATAAAACAGACTTTGAGAGGATTTCAGATCATGATCTTCTAACTCCAGATCTCTACCCGCTCTTCCTCTAATGGTCCTGCTGCCCAGGTTCAGGTTTCAGATCCTATTGATTAGGTGAAAACTCAAGAGATGCATTATATTTATTCAGTTTTAATAATGAGACAAATAATACGTCTGTTAAATGACTAAACTAAAACAACGTGGCAGCAACTGTGGTATCCTTTATTAAACAAGGGCAAACAACTCATGGATTAAGGGAATATAATTTCTTACAAGCAATGGAGTACTCATCATAGGGATTTGGGGAAAGAGCAAGTTTTATAGAGTGTTAAAAGAGGGAATGCAGGAACAGGGCATAGCTGGCTAGGAGGTCAGGGATTTCCTTATAAGGCTTGCAACTCCTATTTTCTAGGGTAAGATAAGCTAGCTAACACTGAGTTGGATGATTATAATTGGTGTATATTAGGTTTCCTTGACAGGTATTTCCCGTAAGTGCAGGCTGACTTAGGTTGAGATTTGGGGGAGCCTCCCTTTTGTGGGTCCTGATATATGAATTAACTTTATCATATCTTAAAAGTGGTAACTCTCCAAGAGTCTTCTTTTTTATTTAGTCAAGTATAATTAACATACAGTGTGTGATATTAGTTTCAAGTGTACAATATAATGATCCAACAATTCGATACATTACTCAGTGATCATCACAAGAAATCTATTTTAATTCCATTTTATGTATTTCATCCATCCCCCACCCCTCCGCCTCCTGGCTACCAGCAGTTTGTTCTCTGCATGTAAGGTTCTGTTTTTTTGTTTGTCTATTTTTTCAAGAGTAATCTTTTGTGGGGATGTTCTATATTCTTAAAATTAATATAGCTTTTCTAATCTTTACTTTGTTTTCTTTTATTTAATAGATTTAAGCTATAGAAAAATGGTGGCAGAACAAAACTGTTTCATGTTCATAAAATGTCCTTTTTTCCCTGTTGATCTTCATTCTACCATGCCCTCCTCTTAAGCTTTTGTCCTGTCACTTTTATAAAGTCTGTGACATTTCAGAATCTGTGACTTGTATAAAACTGTTATTGTTTTTGGTTATAAGTTGCAGTGATTTTGCTCCAGCTTAACTTCCCAATTCCCACAGGTAGATTTTTTTTGAAAGTAAAAATGTATTCCTTATTTGATATCTTTGTGTACTCCCTTTAATTTTGAATAATTCATTTAAATAAAACTAGTCATCAGCTATAAAAAGTGACTAACCTTTAAATGAACATTCATGTTCAAAGAGTACTCACAGTGTGCTTGCAATATCTCTTCAGGGAAACCTGCTGATCACATAACTGAGTAATATACCTCTTCCTTGCCAGACATGCAATGATGAAATTTTTTTTCCCCAGAAATCTATTTGTTGGTTTTATTTTTAACTATCTCTATTAGTTTTATATACTGCATAACAAATTATGAAAATCTTAACAGCTTAAAATGATACACTTTTGTTATCTCACAGTTACTATAGGTCAGAAATCCAAGCATGAATTGGATTGGTCATTTCTTACGGTCTCACAAGGCTGAAATCAAAGGTCTTTCAGGACTGGTTTGTAATCTGGAGGCTCAACCAGGGAACAAGCTACTTCCCAGCTCCATTAGGTTGTTGGTAGAATTCATTTTCTACAGTTGTAGGAATTCTGGCAATTTGCTTCTTAAGCCAACCACCCACAGGTAGAGACTAGCTAATTCTGCTAGCAAAACTGAGTCTTATTTAATGAAGTCACAGGAGTGGCATACCTTTGCCATAGTCTATTGGTTAGAAGCAAGTCATGGATCGTTCTCATTGTAAAGGAAAGTGAATTACACAAAAGCACAAAAGCATGAACAACAAAATGCTGGTATCATAAGAGCCCACTCTAGTTTATTTACTCAGTGCTAAGTAACTATAATATCTATTTGGCAATTCCTGGAATCTTGTAATTTTTCCCTCTGAATATTAAATGTTAAAGCTTAAGGTTTTATACTTCATAGAATAGTTGCAGCTGAGATATACTACTACTACTAACTTATCATCATAATAAATATTTTTGTTTTTATTATTGTTTATTGTATGCTAATTACTATTATAATCTATGTACACCTGCTTTGGAAAAGAATTTACCTAATAGCTGGTTTTATTCTATGCCACAATTTCTTGAAATTCTTTTTTTTTTAAGATTTTTTTAAAAGATTTTTTGTTTATTTGACAGAGACAGCCAGCGAGAGAGGGAACACAAGCAGGGGGAGTCGGAGAGGAAGAAGCAGGCTCATAGCAGAAGAGCCTGATGTGGGGCTCGATCCCAGAACAGCGGGATCACGCCCTGAGCGGAAGGGAGACGCTCAACCGCTGTGCCACTGAGACGCCCCTAAGATTTTTTATGTATTTATTTGACAGAAAGAGCCACAGCCAGAGAGAGAGGGAAAACAAGCAGGGGGAGTGGAGAGGAAGAAGCAGGCTCCCAGCAGAGCAGGGAGCCTGATGCAGGGCTCAATCCCAGGACCCTGGGATCACGCCCTGGGCTGAAGGCAGACGCTTAATGACTGAGCCACCGAGACGCCCCTTACAATTTCTTGAAATCCTTAACATGGCTACATTTGGTTTTATCATAAGTATAAAAATATTTAAATACTTCATGGTGTAAACTTCAGGACAGGTATCATGCCATTTATTGTTCTAAAATGGAAACACAGAATTCCTTCTTTATACATAAAAAGTTAGCTCAGTTATTGACATTGTTCCAAATAAAATCTTTAATCAGTATTTTAAAAAATATGCATTCATTTTGGAATACTATAGTTCATATGACATTAAATATGAGGTGTTTCTGATCTTTTCTAATCTCTAAGATTCCACATTATATGCAGATTTCTGCATTTGGGCTAGGCTTTGAAAAATATGTCTACATGTATTAGAAAGATTTGTCAAAAGATCTGCACAGCTATTTTGTTTATAAACTGTAACCCTACCTTGGTCTTCCATATATCTTTTAAATTTTTGGAAAACTTATTTCCTATACTACTCAAATATAATTAAACATATAATAGCAGAGAAATTAAATTTCTCACTCTGATCATAATTCTGGGAAGGGGTTTCTATAGTTTTACCCTCTGCAAAGCTCATAAATACTAATGCACTCATTGGGACTCTTTTATGTATTTAATTTTAGCAAATATTTGAAAATCAAAAGCTTCCAGTAATTCAACTATCAAAAAAGTTAAGACACACACATGTCTATACATACTAGGAGATAGGGAAATCGGTCATTCAGTATCATGCAGTGGTGACTTCCCACATTTATCTAACACCTGTATTCCCATTTGTTTGGTTAAGTTGGGTTTTGAGAATTTAACATTTTTTTATTGTTCTTGAATAGTGTTTCATAATAAAACTTTTCCATTTTGTTTATTTGACAAGGTCAGAATTTAAAACTTCCAATTCACACCTAATTGCATGTGAATCTTGCTTTAATATTGTCTTGCAAATAAATTAAAGTGACTCTTATTTCATTATAAGAAGTTCATTAAGGTGGCCAAATAATATATCAAATATATTACTGCAGTAGTCTTAAAGACAGTTAAATTTAATATTCTTAACTAGATTGAAGTCATAGCTCACTAGAATTATAAGGCAGAATATTTAATACTTGGCTTCTCTTTTTCTATAAAGATCTAGTAATGAGCTTTAACTATAAAAGAAAAATGATGCAATTCTAATGGTGTAAAAAGTACAAATGAGCCCCAACACCCTATCACATATATTTTAGGTTATTTATATAAATTACAATAAATTTCTTAACCTTAAAGTTTATTATATCGATCTGAGGCAAACTGAAGAAAATAATATTAAGTTACAAGCATAGCATTGGAAAATTAAAAAAAAATGGTTACAGGGTTACTTTTCTATTTATGGACGAAGTCAAAGCAATTGTTCTTTGAGGAATATGTGATAAAGAGAGAATATACCTTTATAAACACAAATGTTGTACTTGCAAGTGATTTAAAATGAAAATAGACATGAAGATAAAAATTATAAAAAGAGATCTAAAGGATGACTGTCCAAAGCCAAATAGTTATATCTGATTGAGCATCCTTAAATTTGACAAAATAACCCTTCTAACCAGCCACCTTCAGCTCCTCTTCGCCAGAGACACTGGAGCTGGTTGGTGGAACCAAGCTTGATTGACACTTTGGATAGCTTTTATGCCAGCAAAGGCCAAAATTTAATAAATTGTCTAACTTATGAACTTTTAAATTTGATTTGATTAACATGCTCTGTAACTTTAAAATACAAAGGAATACATTTATAATATAACTGCTGGGAAAGAGAGGTAATGCAAAATG